>NW_015523630.1:0-1260 GCF_001515645.1 Sinocyclocheilus grahami
TCTATGTTTGTAGTGATGATAATGCTGCTGTTACTGAATGTGTCTCAGATCTGTGAGAGGAATGAACACGAACCGATATCAAGTTATGCTGCTTCTGCTATTGTATTTATAACGTTATTTGTCTTTTAAGGTTCATCTTTCGCAGCTCAAATTAGTTATAGTTACTTTACGTGGTTAACATTAAACACAGCTGCTGCTAAATACTTAATATAATTAGTCTGTATGCCACGTGGGTATTTTAAATCTCTACAGAAATATAAAGAGATTTATAATATACACACTGGAAATATTACTTGTTGCTTTCGGTACTCTTTCTGTTTAAAGAAGATTTTATGATCGCTGTCAATTACTGCCCGTATACAACTATAACATGTTAATAATTTAATTACTTTAATTGCTCTGAATGTAGATGTTAGAAAATCAAACTATATTTAGATAGTGTAGTTATTTACCTATAATTGTTAATGAAGATGGGTGTCATCAAATATCTGTGTTTATGCTTTAATTTTTCATTCTTACTGTTATTTATATTTGGAAGAATTTACATTGTATTCTGTTCTATATTTCTAGACAGATATATTCATAAATGTTAATACTAAGGCAGAATGAAAAATAAAATATAGAATGAGTGCAGTGTTACTGAATGAACATTTTACATTGATCTGCTCTTTGTGTTGACGCTTTTTCTTTTAATATAGTAGAAAATAATGATTTACAAAGAAACAACACTTTGTATTTATTAGACTCTGGTCTCTTCAAATATAGAATTTGGAGGACATCTGCTTCACTTACATAAATGCTTAAATATTACTGCAAGACAAATTTGCGGGTATGAATAAAGTAACCTAACCTAAATGTCTAAATTAGTTTAAAAAACTGATTGATTTATTTTTGATTTTTTGATTTTATTTTTTTTGCTTCTTCCACATTCGTGTTCAGTGAAGCTCCTCCCACAACAATCACACATTCATCAGTTCAGCAATAAATGCTGGAATATCTTCATCAGTTCACAAGTGAAGACGAGCATCTAATCATCAGGAAGAGCTGAAATCTGTAAAGACTGAGTTTATTAAAGAGGACAGAGAGAAGATGAGAGATCCAGAGCCCTGCAGAATCAAACACACTGAAGATACTGAAGAACTAACAGGTTGGTGTTTATTCTTCATTAATGAGGCTGAATGTTATAAAGCTTCAAACAGTATTAGAATTGTAAACCTTCAAACAGTATTAGATTTGTTGTAACAGGAAAAATCTTTAGAG
>NW_015523631.1:0-1260 GCF_001515645.1 Sinocyclocheilus grahami
TTTGGGATATTTTAATAAAAAAATCGTACATATTGTGCCTTTAAATCAGAGACGCCCCAACCAGGGCCAAAGTTGACCCGTGATAAACTTTGATTTGCTTGACAGACCATAACAGAAGAACAGAGAAAAAATAGAGAAAGAAAGATCTGAAAAAGAAATGGAATGATCTGAATGAAGAAATTTATCTTCAATTCTAATATTTTTGTTGTAATTTTTTTTTACATTGAAATGTCAGAAAACAATAATATTGAAATAGTATCAAACTCCATTTTATTAAATTTTTTCCAAATTCTGTTTTCTCCATTTTTAATGTTTCTGTATTCTTTTTTATTTTTATTTTTTTTATTACTATTTTTTTTTCTTTAATGGTTAAATACAATTTTAGCAATCAAAAAGCATGTTAATGAATTAATTGAACTCATGAAACGTATACAATTTAACATCAATTTGTTAAAAGTTTAATAAAAATGAAATTAAATACTAAATTAAATTTTACATTTACCAAATTCTGTTTTCTGCTTTAATTCCATTTTAATGGATTAATTACGTTTTAATAATAAAACAATGTCTAATTAACTGAATTCCTGAAATCATGAAAACTTCATTTATTTATTATTTTTATTTTTTTACAATAATAGGGATCCTACGAATTTTTTTTTTTTTAAAGAAATTCTGTTTTGTGTATTTACTTTTTTTGTAATCAAATTAAGGCACAAAACATTAATCTTTATCTTTTAAAAAACAATTTTTTAAAAATAAAATAAATTCCTCAAACAGTCTTTTTTCTTTTTTGGCAAACAAAGTGCTGCACAAAAAACGTGGAACAATGTCATTATCCTTATTATTATTATTATTATTATTACATTAAGTGATATATTTGTCACAATTTCTGCATTTTCCGCATTGTGGAAATCATAGCTCTCTATCTGCAGCTCCTCGCTCATGGTTTGTGGTGTCTATATCCGTTTTTCCTCTTAATATCAGTGCGTTATGAATAGGCTGCTGTCAGATGGTTGTTTTCTCGTGTCAGGAGGTCAAGGGAACTCCGGAGAGATGTGAATCAGATGGGATCTTTGTGAAGTCATCCAGTGTTTCTCTCTGTGATCTGTCTGAAAACCACAAAGACAGACGCTGCTAATTAACTTCTGTGTGGCTCTGATGAATGAAGATATTGTTTAACGGTGAGGGACTGAGGTTATTAAGGCTCTCGTTGTGTGTTTGTGTGACTGCAACTGATAGAACTAGAGCTGGACCTTGATC
>NW_015523632.1:0-1260 GCF_001515645.1 Sinocyclocheilus grahami
GCTATTTATTTAATTCGAAGGCCTGTCGTTATTTTCTATTTGTGCATTATTAATTTCTTTATTAGTTCTTAGTTTATTACTGACTGCTTACTTGTCATTTTTTTATTCAATTTAAAGTTTGAAATCAAGCTATCTCGTGCTACTGCACCAAAATTACCCCACTGTAAAATAAAAAGTGAGCAAAAATGTGTGAGATAGCTAGTTATAATGTAATTAAATAATGTTTACATATGTATAAAAGCCTACATTAAAATCTCTCATATAAATTGGTCTCTTCATTAGAAATTAGCCTACTGATTGCCACCATTGATGGACAATTTTTTAAAATAATATTAAAAATATCTGTATGACATTATATTCTGCAGTTATTCCCTGCTGTACCAAATATCTATACTTTTCAAATTATCATATCGAAGTTAGAAATTCAAATATTGTGATAATTTATTTTGTATGGTGCCGCAAGTTTGTTAAAATTTCCAAAGGGTGCCGCGACTAAAAAAAGGTTGGGAAACACTGACCTAGACAACTAGTTAGGAAATAAGGAAAAAGCTATGTAGCCTAGCTTGCAAACCGTTTTGTTTGTTAAAATGTATATATGTAACGTTAATGTCTGGCAGTCAGAATATTTTTCTTGCTTCAGTTGTTTTGTTTTTGTTTTTTTTAAACGGACTAATCTTTTTGTCCATATAAACTTCAGTAGAAAAATGTGTAAAACGTGGAAGTACCTGAGGGACACATATAAAAGACAGAAAAATGAAGAGAAAGAGAGAAAGAGGCCAGGTTGAGGGGCAGCAGGAGGCAATCGGAGGTGGAAGTTTATGTCCATTCTAAACTTTCTGGAGCCTTACATCCAGGACAGGGACACCTCTAGCAATTTCAGTCAAAATAGGACATGTGAGGAGGATGTCAGTTTAGGGCTCTCCGCGAGTCCCTGGTAACACCAGTGGAGGTAGTGTAGCATACTATGTGAACTTCAATGTTAAAGTGATGCTATATCTGTTTTGCTGCTATATCTGTTTAATAAATTGCAATCATTGACGTTTTTTTCTGTTTTAACTAATGTATTATTTTCACTACAGTGATCAGAATTCAGGGTGAAAATGAATAAATTTATTGTCATGAAAAACGTCACAATGCATCCTAAATTTTTTTTTATAAATAAAATTAAATATTTCACTTGAAATAGAATAAATTTTTGTTAATTAAATTTATTTTAAAAAAATTTAAGTTTCTTATGATTTTGGTGTGAAAAATGAGACC
>NW_015523633.1:0-1260 GCF_001515645.1 Sinocyclocheilus grahami
ACTGCCATTCTGATCATTCTGAATAATGTACATAATGCTTTTTTTTAATTATTATTAATTAACAGTGCTTTTGTTCTAAACACAGGAAGGCTGAGTTTAAAACCCATGTTGTGAGTTTAGACGTGTAATGCTGACAGTAGGGATAAGGAAACTGGTTAAAAAGAGCAAGATTCATTGTCACGAGGTCCCAAAAATATGATTTGGTGTGGTGAAATACTCCACTGTATACTTTTTACTTTTATGTATCTCAGTAAATGTGAAACCTCAAGGTAACGCCTGCAGCCACGTAGTATGATGTACAACCTACAACTCACCTCCCACATGCTGACTACCTTAACTGACAGGGTATATGACACCAGAGTACAGTAATACATACGTCTCTGCAGAGCACAAAGCAAAGGAAATTACAACCAAAATTCAATAATCAGACGAATGGATTCCAGCCCGTCTTTCAATCAGCCTCCAGTGGCCTGCAATTCATCTGAGAAATCAGCAATGTTGCAGCAAGCAGCACCACCACCAGCATACCAGGACAGTCCTGCAGGATATCCTCCCTCCTTTCCAAGCCAGCCAGTCCCCCACGGCCCCTACGCCCAGAGGCCATATCCAGGACAGTCCGTGGTCGCTGTGCAGCCTGCAGTTTTTGTGACCGCCGCTCCACTGGCCAGTCCAGTGCCAGATTACTTAGGTTACTCCATTTTTACCATGCTGTGCTGCTGCTTACCTCTGGGCATTGCTGCGCTGATTTTCTCCTGGTCTGTAAGTATATTAGTCCATGTGCTTTCCTTTTATTTATGAACAATGAATGAAATTTCTTTAACTTTTTTAGGTATAATTACGTATGAAAATAGCACAATGTTTAGCTTCTCCAGAAAAATAAGGTTCATGCAATAGAGCAGACAAAATAATTAGGCATGTCTTTATTTCAATGTTTAGTCATTTAAAATATATAAATCAAATATATTAAGAGTAAGGAGTTTGGTAATCATCAGAAGTTCAAAATTATTTATTTATTTATTTATTCATTCATTTTGACCTTTTAACAGCCACACAAAGAAAAAAAATCTAAAATGATTATTAATTATTTATAATGTATAAAAATTAGTTTAATCAATTTGTGGTGTGCTGTGTCAATAGTCCGAAATCGTTGACAAATATCCACCAGTTTATTAATTTCATCAATTTGCACACACACACACACACACATATATATATGCTGAATAGTTTAATTAAATTTTTGAATACTGCAGTGATTTAATT
>NW_015523634.1:0-1260 GCF_001515645.1 Sinocyclocheilus grahami
CTGGTCACTGGCTGTTTTATTCCAGATGGACAGAATATCCTCCTGTGGACACACACTGGTGTCAGACTCACACACACAGTAACTCGTGACAGGATGATGTTTCTGATCCGCACCTGGAAGCGGATGGACACCACGACCCCGCAGATCTCCTCGCCCACCATGAACTGCTCACCCAGCATGGCCAGGATGATGTTCTCCCAGAAACGAGACGCCAGACCCTTCCTCAGCCGGATGATCCACTTCCCTCCGTTCTTATTGGCCTCGTCCTGATTCACACACACACACACATCAGAATCTGACGCTCACACACGAGGTGTGTTTACATGATCAAACCCAATCAATCTGAGCCAGTTACCCTAATATCTAATCAAGCCACAAGCCCTGTGAAGCCGTGGTTTACCGTGAGTTTATAACAGCTAAAGGGCATTGTTAGGTACGACGTGAAGCTGTTATAAATTCACTGTAGCCCACGACTTCACGGGGCGCATTGCGTTTATAAAACAGTTATTCCATATACGTAGTAAGGTTTCACAAAATAAAACAGAGCAAATAAAGTGTAATGATATTAATAAACACAGTGTTCTTCCACCAAACAATGTAGCTCCTCAGAAACAGTTGTGGTTGCTACAAAGTGGTTGCCGAGCAACACACAAACGTAAACAAAGGTGTGTGTTACTTTGTAGCGTCATTCACAACAGCTTCGAACGCGGCTCAGCCAATCAGAATCAAGCACCGGAACTCTCCGCTTTATCATTTAGAGTAAAGTATAATGCAAATGTGTATGCTGTAGCCAAAGACAAATTTCCACTTGAGGACAATAATAGCAACTAACTCAATTTCAGAAAAGCTTTTTTAGACAAATACTGTAAATAATAAGCTTCTTCTGAGAAACTAGTCAGATTCAGAGGTTTAGATGGATAATATTTTCTGTAACCGATCA
This sequence comes from Sinocyclocheilus grahami, assembly GCF_001515645.1. Lineage (NCBI taxonomy): Eukaryota > Metazoa > Chordata > Actinopteri > Cypriniformes > Cyprinidae > Sinocyclocheilus > Sinocyclocheilus grahami. The sequence goes on from NW_015523634.1 coordinate 941, forward strand.
CAGCGTCCTGCAGCACATTTGTTGAATGAAATGCTTGCTTCGTAGTAATTTTGGAGCACTGATTTCAAAAATAGTGTCTGTTTTGCTCTTTCACGCCACACTTTCTCACAAAATATGATTCATTTTGTAGCATCTTCGCTTTTGACAGCCATTAGTGAGAAGCAGAAGTCTTGTATTCTGCCTTAATCAGTGGAAAAACACCCGATTCCTGTCTGAATCTGAGTCAGATTAACACTATAAAACAAACTAAATCTATTATCTATAAACCTCTATGTAAGTTATTTGACGTTAAATGGCATATTTGATCATATTTTTCCTCT
>NW_015523635.1:0-1260 GCF_001515645.1 Sinocyclocheilus grahami
CACGATCAGATGATAAGAGCAGGTCATTTGTAACTCTAATGAGAGGAATCTCAGTACTATGATACGGTCTAAAGTATCTCATTGTTATGAGAAAGTATCTTATTATTATGAGATATCAAGTCATAATTATTAGAAAGCGTCTCTTTCTCTTTATAATAACTTGCATATTTATGTTTTACTGTGGTGGAAATGGGCTTCCTTACTTCCTTACGTTGTTGTAGTCTTAGTATGTTGGTGTTGCTTTGACAAAGCCTGATTATCCATGTTATCCAGCGTGATCTGAAAATCTGGAGTTACATTATCATGAGTGATTATTATCACAACATGAGTGATCCAGAATGAAACATCATGATGCTGAAGAACATGCTGATGCTCACTAGATTTACACTGTTCCAGGTCAAGGATTTCAACATTTTATCTAAATTTGCCACAGGAAAAGCCACATGTAAGGCTGGACTTTGTCATCAGACCTAACTCAGAATCTTCACATCCAACAAAACAATAAAACCCACTGATCTGGCAAAGAGATTTTCTGGAAAAACAACAGACAGTTACTATATATATATACTTTTCCTTCGCTTATCTGTGGACAGCTCTGCACCTTTCTTTTCACTACAGCTTCCACTAATTCATTAAGAAGGACTTCACTGATAGTCTGATCATACTCTCGCAGAACCATGATGATTGAGTCTCTCACAAGAGGTCTGGACAGTAAGAATATATGTACCAAACTTCCAGCTATGTCTTGGATAGCCATCTCTGATACACAAAGAGCACTGTGCATTTTCAAGAACAAAGAAGCCAAATAGTTCCTCGGGTGAGTTTGCAATTCATCTTGACTCAAGCAGATTACAGTCAGTAGTCTCTCAGCAGAATTCTGAGAGCAATCAGGCTCATTACATTCAACTTGACTTTGCTGTCAGTCACTTTCAAGATGATCTCGTCTTTAAAATCTGAGACATCACCCTATGGATGATTCCTACTTTTGTGGGCATTGAAGGTGGTATACATATTAGTAGAGAGTACTGATGACTGATTTACTTCTACGCTATTTTCTTTTTTTTCTTTTCAATTTGTGTTGTGCACTCAATATTCATTCCCATTTTAATGTCTCTATACAATGATTGTGTATTAAAATTGTAGGGTTGAGTGAAAATGGGTAGAACTATTTACTGTCCTAATACTTCAGAAATCCATTTAAAAGTATGCATGTGAACTAAATGTGACACAATGGCCTTCATCATCACAGGATGCTATTGA
>NW_015523636.1:0-1259 GCF_001515645.1 Sinocyclocheilus grahami
AAAAAAAAAAAAGAATGCCAAGGGTATCAAAAGTCTGCATGCTTTTTCATCAGTTATTTCCCACATATGTACTACAAATGGAGAGGTTTGTGAAGATCCTTTCAGCTCTCTATTGATTTTTTTTTTTAAATTGTTTAAAAACATAAATGAATGCTAAAGTCGTTTTAACTTATGAACTATGTTAATTCTACCACTAACATGCAAACAGTATGCGACATAAATATCATTTTCTAAAATCTAATTTTCTGACACGGTTTGTTTCTATATAAGCAAGCTATAAGTGAAGTGCACTACAGAGTTTTTTTTTGCAGGGGAACAAGGACCTGCTGGAGAGCTGGGTAGTTAGTTATAAGATTTTTTTTTTATTGATGCCAGTGGTGGCTAATACCAAGTATTATTGTAGGAACTTTGGATGTGCCCTACGGTAACCATGGTAAGTTTTTGTAAAGGGGAATCAGAAGTTAATTTTGACCAGCATTTGCCCTACCCAAAAGGGACACTTCAGGACAGGCTAAACTTAGCTGTCTTTTAAATGGAAAAAAGAGGTCCTCACCTGGGAACAAACAATCGTAAATAACACTAAAAAGTGTACACAGCAGAAAAAAGGGCACACCTGCATGTCAGCATTGTGTAGACAGCTGAGTTCCTCTGAGAGCCACGCTGCACTGAAATTCTCCTCAAACGATCATTTAAGTGGCCGCTTACGTCCAGGACACACACACCTTTCGCACAGAGCGACTTTCATGCTCCCCTCGGGGGAGACGGGGATGTCAACCGGGGTGCTCTCAAGCTCCCCGCCGTCACAACCTTCAAGGACACTCAAGTTCTGTTCTGAGGGCCAATTAAGCGCTTTCCTGATAGTAAATTAAAAAAAGAGTTCTCTGTGGAATTAATAACAAACTCATTAGGCACTGCTAAAAGGACGGAACTGCCTTTTAATTAGACCTGCACCTGATTAATGCACAATTAACACAGCCAGTTCATTCATCTCATTTTGGGTGGTTCAGAAAGCTCTGTCTCATATTTTGTCTCCCCGATAATGAAGAACATAATGATAGAGGGCATGACCTCAGTCTCAGAACACTACTGATGTTTTCCTGTATAATTTTAACGGTCTGAGAACACTAGTGAAAATATTTCTAATGTGCATTTGTCTATTTTTTTTATTTATTTACATTAAGTTCACAAATTTGTGTACTACTTTAGAAACCTAGACATATACTCTTAAAAATAAAGGTGCTTCAAAAGGTTCTTCAAGC
>NW_015523637.1:0-1259 GCF_001515645.1 Sinocyclocheilus grahami
GCAAAACAAAACCCTGGCAAAATAATTTGTGTGCTACAAGGCGCCCTCTGCTGTCTATATCAGCTGCTGCACTGTCCCCTGACCTCTCTGAATTCATTCCTTCTTAGATGAATTCCACATTTTGGTCCATATGTGGCAAATGACTCCCGTGTCATTGTGCTCGCATTGCTCCAGTGTAACATGGCACCCGCACTCCCACTGCGGCTTAAAATAACAAACGCTGGTCAGTCTTACGGCTCGGTGAGCAAGCACAGCGGGCGTCCTCCAGATGAGAAGACATTATTTACAGTCACATAGAGCACCATGGAGCATAGCAGAGACAAAGCAGAAGAGACCGTGCTTAGGCATTGGAAGCCACTGGATGAGCGGTTATGCACTCTGCTCACATATGCACAAAAGCACATGCTACTGCGAAAATACAAAGACATGGGGCAGTCGACTAAAGTCGGCCAATTAGGCCAATAGCAGAGGGGAAGGTTCAGAAGAAAGCAGAAAACATTATAAAGAAGAAAGAGGCTAGAAGAACAAGCCCTGCTGGGAGGGAACACAGGGGAAAAGAAACAGAGCGAAAGTGATTTTCAGTCACCGGACAGCCAGAGACACCAACCAGTAAAGCACTGTTTAGTCCTTCTGTTGGGCGCAAAATGACTTGTCTCCCATTTCCACTGGTTAAACACAGTTTCATCATCCTCCCGAATGCATTTTTCATCCAACAAAAGAAATTTTCCTCAGGTTTTGAGAGTTGGCATTGGTGCAATCTAAATGCTTCTGTGACTTAAAAAGCTGATTTCTTCCATTTATGAATGAATTCACTGAAAGGACCCAGAAAAAATAAAGAAGTTATTTCACTCTTCTGCTCGGGATAGGAAATTACTGCAAAAGCTCTGCCTCGATGGAAGCATTATCTTCATTGTCTATCTAGGATGTATTTTGCTGAACTCAAGTTCCAACATTTGAGCTAAGCTGTGCTGAAAAAAAAGCTCATTCATAAGGTCCGACTGTCTTTATCATTAAAAAACATAAATAAAATTCAAAACGAACCATATTGAAATATTTGCTGGACAACTCAAAGCTCTGGGACACACAGAAAAACATGCTCTTTTGCTTTTTTTTGAGATGATTAACATAAACCTTCATTAACATAAGCATAAATTATTATTAAAAATGTATTTATTTTTAAATAAAGTGATAAACTACTTGGCCAGTTTCATGTGTTCTCATTCTTGTGGCAGAGAACTGGTACTTATATGCTATTTTTT
>NW_015523638.1:0-1259 GCF_001515645.1 Sinocyclocheilus grahami
AGTCCACAAACAATGGACAATGATCCGGGAGGAGTGCCCTCTATTGGCTGTCACTGGACAGAGCGTTGAGTTATTAGTACTTATAAAGCACATATTCTGCATGACCTTATTATCTATGTAACATACTCCAGATTTAAAATCATGTATATAATATGATGTTTCATTATTTGTGTATTTTATTTTCAAACATTTAATTTAAAACTTTTCTGTTGTTGTGCTTAATATATATTGATACGATGATGTCTCATATTTAGCAAATGAGGACACTCTCCCTTTTTGAGAGACAGACTGTGATCGTCCAATTAGGTTTCAGACAGGCAGAAGTGGGCTGAATCCAGAACGCGCAGCGACGAGGAAGAAGAGCGAGGAGAATGGTGATGCAGTTGTTTTTGCACGCGAGACTGATGTTATTTGGAAATATTCCGATTAAGTTTAGTTAGCAAAGTGCAGAACAAGTGTAACTGTTAAATAGTAAATGCTTGTGGTTGCGTCTGGCGGTTTAGTCATTTTGGTTTAAATTCAGACGGCTGAAGTGACCATTGTGGAACAGCAGGCCTGGAAAGTTCGGGACACGGCTACCACTTGAAACCAGACGGACTACAGCTAAGAGATCCCTTTTTCATTCTCTCCGGGGGTGAAACTGCAACCTCCTACAACTCTTACTGCCTTCATCTGGGATGACATCGCGGCAAGGAGAGATTCTGCCGGGGAAATCACTGTATTGCTGGGTGAGATTAACACGCATTCGTGAGTAATGCAATTGAATCGGAATACACCTTATTGTTTTTGAACTGATGCCATATAAAACGTGCACCAACAGGAAAGGGCCCCAACAAGTAAAAATACCCGGGTATTTCCATATTAGTGACTTTTCTGTTTGATTTGACTGTAACAAATCAGCTCATGAGGAAATATGAATAATTAATCATAACTAGTTATAATTAATTATGAATATTTAGATCCGCTGTAGATATTTAGCTGACCTCTCAGGGTCAACTGTCCTGGTTAAGGGAAATAACTTTCTTACTGTACAATTCTACAAAAGCTTGTAGCATAAATCTGCATGATTAAGTGACTCCAGTTATAAGCAAACAATGAACCACGTCAAGTGTGATACAAGTAAGGTTTTATTAACTACATAAACACTTAAACTAGTCTAACATACTACATAAACACATAAACTGGTCTAACATCCTACATAAACACATAATTTTCCATTTGCATATTCAGCAGATCTACACCTGAGGGAAACATCAGAT
>NW_015523639.1:0-1258 GCF_001515645.1 Sinocyclocheilus grahami
CAATGGAATTCATGACACCCCAGCACCTCAAACAGCAGCCTCTTAATTAGAACAAATGCCTTCCCTCCAGGCTTTCTTGCAATAACAGTGGGACTGTAATTAAACTCAATTAGCTCATCAGCTTTAAAGTGGGTTAAGTGATGTTTACTCAACATGGGCTAATTGTGTGGCATATGGCAAGCTTGGTAGATGGAAGTGTAGGGGTGGGTTTGTTGTTGGATAGTTTGGGATAGGTCTGCAGTAAAGCTATTAGGGATTACCTGGGCTGATGGTGGCGGTCCTGACGGCCCTGAGGGGACGTGAGGGTTGAGAATTCAGAATCCACCCTATACAATCAGCAGGGGGCTTCAAGATCTCTTCCTTTTGAGAGCACTCTAAAAATGTCTAGAGAGAGGGAAATATACAATTTTATAAAATTAATTATATATACTTATTAATAACATACTTTAAAAAAACTAATAATAATATGTAATTGAATATAATATTTTTTATAATATTTAAAATAATAAATCTGAAAAATTAGAAATATACACAAAACTGTTTTATTAAAATTATCATAAATAATCTAAATATAATATTTTTTTAAATATTAAATTATATAAAATAATATAATTTTAAAAAGGAAAATGATGTAATTTTTTTCTATGTATAAAAAAGACAGATATAGATCAGATTGGTAAACAGACTGATGTTAAACAATGCATTTCAGTGTCACTGTGGTTGGTTAAGAGTAGCAGGGTTGCTCTTTTTCTATCCAGGGAACAGTGACAGCTGTGGGGCCAACAGTGGGTCCGAGCTCCCCTGCAGCTGTCTTGTGTGCCTGGGGTGGAATGACTCAGTGATCCTCCTCTAACTGGACAGATCCGGACCAGCACAACACCTGCTCTTTCTGGCAAAGTACATGCAGGCCAACCTTGGTATGGCATTTTTGTGCAATAATTCCACAGGACAGGCTGGTTGTGGAGCCTTGTGTTTTTACGAGACATTACATCTGATTACCTTTATCTGTGCGTCGTTCAAACAGGAACCACAGATGAGGGATTCTTCTGGCAGAGTTATAAGCAGCAAAAAAGAAGAACAAGGGATTCTGGGAGCAGAGAGAACAATAGGCTAGAACGCCCTCTGTGCTCCTAAATTTGCAACGTTCAGTATTTTTCTCTTTCTGTTAGTCAGCAAATGAATCATATTATAAATTCTGATGACTGTGGACTATCCAACCAGTGTCTTTTTCCCCTCCCTTATTTCAAAGGCCCAAAGG
>NW_015523640.1:0-1258 GCF_001515645.1 Sinocyclocheilus grahami
TGTCGGGTTTATTTATGTTGTGAACACGTCATCCATCCGCTTTAATTCAACCTAAATGGCACTTAAACAATACACAAAAAAAAAAAACTTTTCAGGTGAAAATATTCAGACACCCATAAAACAATATACATTTAAGCAAAATAATTTTTCATATTTTCATTTTTAGTACCTTACTGGCATATTGTTTTTTCTTGTATACATCTGAGACAAATACACTTCATTTAAGTCTTATTTTAAGCAATTTTGCTAGTCAATAAATGCATAATTTATATTTTTTAATTTCTAATTTATTTCTTTGTTTTGCATATATGCATGCATGTCATCAAAACACTCCTGTCAATCACTGTCGGATATTATTCTGTCATGCATGTCATAAATCCACTTTAATTCCATGACACTTAAACACTGCAACAAAAAAAATTGTTGTATTGTCTTGTTTTCAAGTAAAAATATCCAAACAGCCTTAAAACAATATACATTTAAACAAAATTATCTTAAATGCTATTAAAGGTGATTTTTATTACACCATTGGCACATTATGTTATTGTTATAAGTATGAATTTAAGACAAATGCACTTAATTTATAATAGATTCTCTGAAAACAAGTATTATTGTACACAAGAAAGTCTCAGGAAATTTATTCTTTTGAATTTTTATTTTATTTTATTATAAATAAAAATAAATTAATTTATAATTTTATTTATTATAAATTATTTTGATATAATTTTTTATTTTATTTTTTTTATTTCATTTTGAGGATTTTTACATGATTTAATGGGAAAACAATACAAAATTAAATGTACATTAATTTCAATAGGAATGATACAGTATATGAACATAGAAGAAAAAAAAGTGACGCTTCATCAGGCAACCTTGAGAGAGTTTTAACTTTTACTGCATGAATAAAATAAGAGGCCACAAATTTATTTTTTATTTTTTTGCCAAATGATGTTATAGAGCTGTCCCTGTGGTGTTTGACTGGAGCTGTAGTTGAAGCTGATGTTGTGTCTGGTGTAGGGACGCTGTGGATCTGGTCAGTGCACTGTATAACCAGGTGGATGAAGAGGTCCATAAACTCGTCATTCTGTCGAATAAATCACTGCAGCAGCTGGAGACGCTCCTGGAGCTGCGCGCCTTACAGGAGAGACACCAGGAGGTCAGAGATGGGATTTTTGCCATTCATTTTCTCCACAGGCATATCTGAAAAAATAAGGCATTGTGGATTATGCTATTTAAATCACTCAGGGGTGATTTTTTT
>NW_015523641.1:0-1258 GCF_001515645.1 Sinocyclocheilus grahami
AATACTTTCCGTACCCACTGTATATATATATATATATAAAATGATTGTTTTTAAGCAGATTTTCTGCTGGGTTGTTGTTATTATGAACAAACTATTAAACATCTTATTTTTTAAATTGATATAAAATAAAACAAAAAATTTATGAAAAACTAAACTTAAATTGATAATGTTGTCTTTGCAGCTAATATAAGTTGAAGTACTGAAATCACACACACACACACACACACAAATTAAAAATATAATATGACAATTATGGCAAAATTACTAAAACTTAAACAAAAATTAAAGTGAAAACTGAAAATTAAAAAATTAAGGCTAATTTAAAATAGTAATAAATAACATAAAAGTATATAAATGATACTTAAATACGAAATATATTTTTCAAACACTCTTGTTTAATACAAAACAACTCAATGTCCTTAACTATTACTACAGAGTACTATCTTGATGAATTCTAGTGCATTTGTTTTCTTGCATATGAAGTATGTGAGCTATTTTCACGAGGCTGGTTTAACAGCTGTGGTCGCTGGTTACTGCACATTTTAAAACCAAATGAAAATCAAGAGTCATTATTACTACCGCGTAATTTTATTTACTGGCTACTGGTTAACCTGCATTTTCGTATAGCTAAATAAGTATCGGAGTAATCTAAGCTTAATTTAACCCATAATGCTCCTTTAAATGAGATTGAAATGCCATGTTAGCTGCAAGTCATCAAAGTGCAGTATAGTAAAGTGGGGACACTCAGCGTTTAATCTCCACAGATAATGAACACACAACCTGAAGGTTTTGCAGATTACCCGTTACTCAGCTGTGAGTGTGTGTGAGGAGTTATGCTAGTCAACACACTCCTAAGGCTGATGTTGGACTATATAGCAGTCAGGGCTTGTTTTCAATCTCTTTGGAGTGTCAGATGCTCTGACAGGTCTTATCTGCAGGTTTTAGTCAGGTTTTAGACACACACCACAACCCGTTCACACACAAAACCGCTGCCATGGATGAAGTAGCCATCGCTTACAACACCTCAAACGATGACCACTTTCACTTTTATGAACCATATCAAATCAAACTCTTCAAGAATCCAACTTTTCACGAGAAAATCCCTCTCTTTTTGAACTCGTCCCAGCCCTGAGGAAGTTGTATAGCACACTTCACCCCTCCTCTACTGTCAGATGAGCACAGCAAACAAAAGTGGGCATTGAAATGATCAGAGCTAAAAGAGAAACATCACTCCCTCGCGCTCCAGAATAGCTGCGCA
>NW_015523642.1:0-1258 GCF_001515645.1 Sinocyclocheilus grahami
AAAAAAAAAAAAAAATCATCTCACGATATTCAAGCAGTGAAGCACAAAATACATGGTTATATGACGCAAATGTTCGTTTCATACCGAAACCTTTTACAAATGTAAGGGCAATCTTTGAGAGAACATTTAGAAAATGAAAGAAGAAAAGCAACTGTTCACAATTGTTCTGTTAATAAGAGCGAATAAATACTCCGCGCTTTGCGAGAACTCCGTGGTGGTGTCATAGAACGTTTTGAAACTCGAATGTAACAATAATGTTGCAGCTGGCAGTATTATGGCACGACATAAGGAATCAATAGGACTCGGGTCATGTGACTGCGCTTACATCTCGGGGGGTGGGCAGCAGCCTCTCCATGTCTTACTGCCGTATTCGGCAGGGGGCAAGCCATGCATTCTCGATCATATGAGGGCTGCTTGCACCCATGAGCAACGTTTTGCAATGCTTTTTGACAGCACTGCTATGTATCTCTGAGTCCCTCTTTCATGCATACTGATGATGTCTGTCATTCTAGGTTGTGCTGTGCATAGCTGAATTTGGTGGTGCAACAGCAAGAATCATGGCTGGCCTTCTTGCCTTTGATATTTGCCTTTGCTGCCCTGCTGAGAAGAAGAGCCCTCACATGCAAGCTTTTAATTGAGACACAGCCCTTTCTTACAATAACCCACAGGTAGGTCAGCATCTGTTCTTTGCTCTTTGAATGGGTCCTTACGATAGCTGTCATTGTGGTAGGCCAGGAGGGTTGCTGGTAATGGGGTGTAGTGTAGAGCATACATGCGTTTATTGGCCGTAGCATTGCTGCCGTCATGGTTGTCTGGTTTGAATGGGGGATTTCGTTGGCTGTACTTTGAGTCTGTTGGTTTGTTGTGCAATAGCTACATGCATTCATGTTCTTCTCATTGCAGAAGTCATCAGAAGTAAACCGCTCACTGCCCTGTAAATGGTTCAGGGGCCAGGGCTAAAGAAGCCTCATGTAGGCCACAATGAACAACACGGACAATTATTATCATTTTCTTTTTATAATGCATTGTAGTAGGAATATATCTTTCTCATTTTTCTTTAAAATCAACATGAATTCAAAATCAGCCCCATTTACTTTCCTAATGCATGTGTTGATTGTACTGTTAAAGATTCTTTGACAAAATATATTAATATTTAATATAAATGGATATTTAGTAAATATATGTAGTTCATTTTATATCTAATATTTAATCAAGATGCCCTAACTTGCTCATCTTGTGAAACAACGTTACAGCTGAT
>NW_015523643.1:0-1258 GCF_001515645.1 Sinocyclocheilus grahami
ATCACGATTAATTGATTTGACAGCCCTAAATCTAACATTTTTTTTCACTGCAGTTACATGTATTCATTTAGCACGATACAAGCAAGCTAGCAAAACAAAGTTTCAAACATTGTTTAGAACAGTAATCTATAAAAGAAAGGGATTATGAAATAATGAAAGCATAGAAGTAGTTTTTTTTTTTAGAAAGTCAGCAGGATGCACTGAAGTGCTCACTGAAGAGTCTGGGTTGTTTCTTCAACATTTTCATGATGTTTTAGTAGTTGATCTTTCAAAGAAACCAATACTGAAAAGTCTGAGAATTCCATCTCATCATAAGGAATTCTCTCAGACTCTTACGTAGATGTTGACAAACATTTCTTCATATGCTTTAAGCATGGCAGATCTCCAACTTGCCACCCAAGTTAATGGATCAATCATCAATAGGATCAATAATAAATTGCTCTGAAAGAACTGACACTTGAGAACATCTGAAATGTACAAAACTTGAAAAATAATGTCTTACCTCAATTTTTCTCATGACAAGCAAACCATCCACCACTTTTCCTGTAAGAAAGACCCCCAGCAGTTAATGACAGAAGTTCTCTCAGTACTGAATCGATACAGGATTTATCTGACCTACCAAATACCACGTGCTTCCCATCCAACCAATCACACTTTGTGCAGGTAATAAAAAACTGACAGCCATTTGTTCCAGGTCCACTGTTTGCCTGCCGGGGAAAAAGATGATTTTACATTTTTGATTGGATACAACAGAGAACAAACAATCTAATGGCTAGATGGAGTGCATTTATCCTTTATCAATGTATCACTTTGTCTTTGATGAGTAATGTGTTCAAAAGAAGAAAATGACTTCGCATGATGCTGCAGCTGGTCACAAGGTTTTGGTGATGAACCATTTTTGAGTTTTCAGGGGATAGTTTCATTAGTAACACAGCTGACAGAATTTTTGTGGGCACGAGTAAAAAGAAACATTGTCTTATCTGAAAATCAATCAAGTTAGTGTGGCCCTTAAAATTGGTTTCTTTCTTTCCTGTTAGATTTTGGAGTGAAGTGTGAATCGAAAATATTCCTCACTAGATGCATTTTATAAGATTAGGGCCACTTTAGCCTTGTAATGATAACAGTACTTAAAGGGATTTTGAAGATCATTTTAAGCACTATTAATCTGATATGCTGTCATAAAGCATACTGTGAATGTACAGCAAGGGTTTTGCACTGCTACTGTGTGTGTATAGAAGCTTTACCATTGACAAGAGTC
>NW_015523644.1:0-1258 GCF_001515645.1 Sinocyclocheilus grahami
TTAAATGCAGCCATTATGAACATAAGAGACTTCTTTCAAAAACATAAAAAAAAATGTTACCAACCCCAAACTTTTGAATGATAGTGTACCTATTCACAGTTCTATTTTCATATTTAAATCATAAATTACCAAACACTAATTTTCATTTAAACCCTTCCTGTACTTTATTGTATTTTTTTTATTCTATTCTGTTTGTTTTCCTTTTAAGAATGCTCAAGTTCATTGCTTTGAGATGACATGACATCTGTTAGATAATATGAAACTCGAGAGCGTTATTAGAACCTGATTTTTAAAAAAGTATTCAGAAATTTAAGCATAATTCCTTTGTGGTCTGGCCTGTCATGTATTTCATTAAGATGCCATTATTGCTTCTGTACCCTGACTCCACTCTGTCAAGCTGTAGGGGCCGACTGACAGATAGCTCCACCGTCTATTGATGTGTTTATTCCCCTGTTAGCTCTCAGTGGTAGATGGAAAAATTATTTGTTTTGTGAGAGTAGGAAGGCACTTGCTAATGGCCGAGTGTATTGGAGTGTGTGGGCATTCACCATAGTGCTTTATGACCTCATAGCTGGACAAGATGTGTTTCGATGATTAGAATCATACAAGCCTTTGTACAAGACTTTTGAAATGTTTATTAGGCGTGTTCATTTTTTCTTGACACTGTGCAGTCGCATTCACAATCTTAGAGTCACATTTTTAGTTTGATTTCGATCTGAAATCAGAACGACCCTATAGTTATTTTCTTAATGCTTGTTCCTGGTCTTACTGTGAATGATTCATCTATGCATATTATTCCAAAGAAAAACATGGTTTGACTTTGTAATCTTTAATTTAAATGTAACACCTTACTATTCCTCTGAAACAACATTGACTTAAGTGATGTGGGCGATCAAATAATGAATTCAGTCTGGCTCCATTGTGGTATGTAATCTTCAGTTTTGCATGATGCATTCAGTTTCTGCTGAAAATTATTGTTTAAAACAATACTTATTTATTAATTCTTTGTTTATTTATTCCAGAAATAAATCAGGGTAAAATGGATAAAAATTTGTGTTGACTTTAATTTCACCAACGTCTTGTCGTCATCATCAATAAATTAAAGCACTGAAAGACTGTAAAATCCAATTTTACTATGCAAATTAAAATAAAAATTTTAGGACAATTTTCTTTCACTTTTATACCGAGATGCCTGTCACTGGCTCTCCTGAGCTTAAAGTCTATGACGCTTTTATCTTAGAGTGAATGTGGAGAAATA
>NW_015523645.1:0-1258 GCF_001515645.1 Sinocyclocheilus grahami
AAAGGTAAAAAAACAACAACTTTTATTTATGAAATGTAGTGCAGTGAAAAGGAAGCCATTCTGCTTCGGAATGTAGCAAAGTAAAAGTTCTCCAAAGAATAACACTCTGATAAACTGCTTCTTAAATTTACTTGAGTAACGTAAAAATACTTTCACTACTGTCCGCCTCTGTTCTTGGTCACTTTTCACTATTTACGTATTTATTAAACATGCACAGAAACTGAACATTTGATCAAATGATGCAGTGATATTTAACAGCGAATCTTGAAATAAATCACAAAATGTCCTTTAATTTAATATTTGTCCTAACATCGGATCAAACGTCGGATTTTCGTGTTTTATTGAATTCGTTGAACTGATCTGAAACACCCTCGTCTAGTAGTCGTTCATTTATCGGTAAGAATTTTTTAATGTTTTTAGTTTTAGGTAACTATAATAATAACCCTGATCTGCATGCATACATTAATTACACGCATACGAACTCAAAAACCTCGATTCAGTTGCTGCCTTAAATTTAAGTGTACAAGTTATTTCAAATTAAATTATATTAAACTGACTTGGAAAAATTGAGCTGAATCTCATCATTTAAAAAATGAAGTTGAAACATGTTTTTTACTTCCATTAAAGTAATGGAAAAACATTACCATGACTAATTGGTTATATCATTTTTTACAGTGTAGAGTGATATATATACTATGTAACAAATCGCAAAATGTAACTCTATTATCATCCAGCTGTGATCTGATAAATGCAACTATAATGCATGAAGATATTAAGATATTATAAACATGAACATCAATATTTTCTGTAAAGCTGCTTAGAAACTGTGCCACGTTGTTGTGGTTTCCAGGAGCTTTGGGCCTATAAATGCATGCATGTATACACAAGAAAAGTTAAATTAAATGAAATGTAAATAGATTTAAATGTATTTTTTGTTCTCAATCCTACTTCTTTAGATGTTTCTGTGCGTGCATGTGCTCAATGAGCTCTTGAAGCGAACGATTGGTTAAGAGGAAGAGCAGTGAAACAGAAAGAGTGAATGAAGCTGCTTGGACGGATCAGGTCCTGGTGTTAATTGTGTGTGTGTGTCACGTTCTAAACGAGCCGTGTGTCCTGCAGCACATGTAGCAGCGCTGTCTCAGTTTCTCTCTCTGTCCTGATGAGAAAAGCAAGCCGTCTGGATCCAGCGTCGCTCTCATTTAGCTGCGTTCGATCTGAAGCAGCTGTGTTTGTACTCGGCGCTCTCTCTCTCTCTCTC
>NW_015523646.1:0-1257 GCF_001515645.1 Sinocyclocheilus grahami
TTTCTCCTGGCATTCCGTGACATTAGTAATCCATGAAAAGCCGTACACACCTCAATCAGTCTGACTAAGCTCGATCCAAATGCAATTTCGATTGGATTGAAAGGGGGGGCTATAGACCTGAATTAATTTGATCCGCACACAGCAAAATCATTACTGTTATATTTCCAAAGACAGTGTAAAATACACCATGTTGGTGTTATTTTAACATTATAAGTGTATAAAATAGCACTGCTGGTGTTATCTACATCTTGGTGATGGTGTTAAATCAGTGTTAAAGATGTTCGTTTTTAATTAACCCAAACCGGTGTATATGACTGCAACTCCTCCATGGTTTGCTCATTGTATCTGTGTTTAATAGAACCATACTGATTTTCTTCTTGTAAGAGAAAATTGTTTACATGCACCCTCTTAATGCGATTTATGAGATTTTGACAATATTGCGATAAAATTGTACCTCATGTAAACGCAATACTTCGATCTAAATAATGCGATTATGCTCATAATCGCAGCAAGCATAATCGTATTGACATAGGTGGCGTACGCCTTATTTAATCTAAATAAACAGGCATGTAAACACCTTAATCACACTATTGCCGCTCTGGCCAAAGTGCACATGTGCTCGTGACGAACATGAATGACGTGACAATATGCAGATTAGAAATTGCAGTGAAGAAAGCATCGCATTTCTCAGGAAAACACAACTCGCTACCACCAATCTCTGTTCCTTACCCTCGTCCAGAAACGGCACGTAGAACGTGACGGTAGCATAGGCAAACGAATTGCCATCACATTTCTGTGGTGCCGCAAAAGCACGGAATACAACCATACAAAAATATTTTGCATTAGACGTAAATAAATTCAAACAGCGCCCAGTAACACACCTGCTTGTTCCGAGTCCATCATTTGTGCTGTGCAGTGGGGGAATGTGAATAATGGCAGTAAAAAAAAAAAAACACAGTTCTTAGCGAATAATAAGAATTAGGTTTGGAAGATTCACCGATTCGCTCGGTGCATCGGCAAAAAGGCAAAAAGATGCGATGCATCGGATACAAGTTGTCATTTGTATCGCGATGCATCGTTTCTAACATATTTGCATCGGTAAAAACTGATTTATTTATATATAATTGCTAGTGGATGGCTACACTTTTATTGTTTAGAAAGTGACCAATAATCTGTGACCCTGTGACCAATTACTTTTGGTAAAAGATTAAGTTAACAATGGAGTAAGTTATAATTTCCAACATAGTAATTAGATTA
>NW_015523647.1:0-264 GCF_001515645.1 Sinocyclocheilus grahami
CAAGCTGGGACCTGTCCTTTACTCATGCTTCCCTAAAGAGATAGATTGCGTGAGCTTTTGGGGCTCACTGCTGCCAAAAAAAAATTTCAGAGCGTCCTGCGCAAATTGGTGGCAAAACAGGGATCACTGGATTCAAAGTCCAGAGCGTTAACCATCACACCACAGAACCTTGACAGGAACAGCTGCTGCTCACAGAGTCGCAAAGACTAAACCACGTACAGGCTTGCCAGCAGCAGCGTCTAACCTTTGCTTTGTTTTTTTTTT
>NW_015523647.1:296-1257 GCF_001515645.1 Sinocyclocheilus grahami
GCATGGAGGTTCCACCAACATTTGAACTCGGAATGCAGTATTCAAAGCCCAGAGCGCTAAACATTTCACCATGGAGCTACACCACTGCACCTGGGCGACAGGTAGTGCTGTGGCTGTGGGGCAGCAGTTAGCCAGAGTGGTTGGATCCCAGTAAATTATGGCCACTGGCCCCCTTGGCGTTACTTACACAACGCTCTAACCACCTGATCTAACCAACCTAGCATTGACTGAACATCTGCCCGTTTGACTAAAAACTTCCTGATTGCTTGCGACCCTAAAGTGTCAAAAGAGCTTCATGACCAAGCCTCGCTACGGCCTCTTCCGTTATTTGAACCCAGGACCACTCGTACCCAAAGCGAGAATCATACCCCTAGACCAACAAGCCAGCCTTGGCTGCCCACCTAGCCATTAGCCAAAAAAAAAGAAGAAAATAATAACTACAGCAATAACAAAAGAAGGAACATGAACTAACATGGAAGTAATCAAACACCTCAAGACAGTGTCAAAGGCAAACGAATGAAATCTGGCCTCTGAATGGATTTAATAATTGGGCTGGACCTGACATGTAGAGGGATCTTAGGGAGGACAGCTGAAACGGTCAGATGTCTCGTAGACTTTAAGCTACTGTGGGAAACAGAGGGGAAAAGTTGGTTGCACAACCTGAGTGATCCAAAGGTAGGATACATAATACAGGAATCCACACACATATGTACTGGAGTAACAAGACCAAGCAGGGCCTTAAAAACAATAGTACAATCTCTTTTCTGAAAGCCCATTATAATAGCGGTAGCTCTTCGAAGCTGTATTTTGGAGCAATGGACATCACTCCACCACAGCCAAGGGAATTAGCTCAAATGGTAGACTGCTTGCTTAGCATGCGAGAGGTAGTGGGAACGATGCCTGCATTCTCCAAGCTTGGTCCTTCACTTTTATGCTCACTTCCCTAAAGAGACAAACTTTG
>NW_015523648.1:0-1257 GCF_001515645.1 Sinocyclocheilus grahami
TATATATATATATATCCTATATACTTCCTCACGAGATAACAGATACATCGGGCTACTGAGTATGTACTGTAACTGAATATTAAACCATTAAATTCCAGTTAACATCTATTTTACAATGCTATCCTACCTTCAAACACATTTAAAAAAATATCTAATTTTTAAATCTAATTTGAATCATTTTAAATTTAAACTATTTAAATCCAAATAATATTTAGGTAATAATGACCTAATAATGTTAATAAACCTGTTCATCGAGTGCACTGTAATGCGAGCGTATACGATTAGGAAACCCTGCCACTTATATTTCCTGTCACAGTTCTTTTCGTCTTCATACACATGCATTCATGAATGAAAAATTGTCCATAATCAACATTACATCAATTAAAAATTCATCCTTTTTATCATCCAACAACATTCCACACATATATATTTTTTGGTCGTGATTTTGACTTGATAGTTTAATTCCTTGGTTTGTATAAACGCAATATTAACTTTTTTGACCAGGGACTCACTCAAGCGGATCCCCGCAGTCTCCAGTGAACTGGTAGGGTTAGATATTTTATAATAAGGGAAGTAATAGAAGGATGTTCAACAGATTAAGTGGTTAGTGGATTTTTTTTTTTTCGTGAGAAAGTACAGTGAAGATCACAAGTGATTAAAACGTGGTATACAAATCAACACGATGATAAACTTCCACAGAAAACACCTCCAATATGATTCTCTAATATTTTAAGCTATTTGAGAGGACACTTCTAAAAATGAGGAAAACAAATGTTTAAGACTGATAGTTGCTTTCCCTTCAAGAAAATGATGACACTTCTAGCAAGTCATGTGATTTAGGGCTTGTGCTTATGATTTTAACGGGCAAGTGGCACCACAGTAACAGGGTGGACTAGGGGCGCCGCTATGGTTTTTTGGCCCTCTGAACAGCATATTGACTCCGGAATGCATTTTCTACCTCAATTTCTACCGAGAGGGGGTAGAAATAGTGTTCCGGGGGGGGCTTCCCCTCAGTAGAAATCTCGTACAGGCCCCCTCTCCCTTGTCAGGCCCTTGGAATCATCCTAACCATTGGGGTGGACTGACGTTTGAGAGATATAAACTAGTTTAATGGTTTTACACAAAATATGTATTACAATAAAATTGAAGTTGAGAAAACAATTTGGGACATGGGACTTTGTCATGTGCCTTCAAAAATGATTCTGTTGAATTTCTGTTAATGGGGTATCTATGCATGGAAAAACATGTGGCATTAAA
>NW_015523649.1:0-1257 GCF_001515645.1 Sinocyclocheilus grahami
ATTACAATCTGCAATAATACAAGGCTGCAATGCTAGAGCTGTTACATAAACAGGTCACGTGCTGCATTCGTCCAATCAATGACATTGACACCTAAATATGCAAATGAGAATTAACCCAGGGTTTAGGAATTTACAGTGTGAAACATCCGTTTATGAATACACAGGATTAACTGTTAACCCATGGGTTATTTGTGATCAGCATAAAATGTGAGATTAAAAAATGTCAGTCAACAATGTCAGTTTATAAAATATTTGATATGCAATGAATAAAATGTATGTATACCTGTTAAAATATCTTTATATACGTATGTATACTTGATAGAATGCATTAAGGTGACAGAAATAGTATTTTTGCATAAGCAATGACCTGTTTTGACTATTTGTGCAAGTAGGAGGAGGAAGCCACATGCTAGGAATGGACCAACAAGAAGTGACAGCTTTCTTATAAATAACCCAACTCAAAAGTGTCTAACCTCACATTTAGCATAGGCAAATATATGGAGCCTTCCACCAAGATTATCAGTAAAAAGGACTTAATTTAGTTATGTTCCTCACACAAACCTAACATACAGATTTAGACATTTTGGAATATAATGCATGAGTCCTATGTGCCACTTTTATGGTGTTTTTGGTCCTGCTTGGAGCTTGACAGCCCCTGGTGACTATGAACTGTCACTGTATGACAACAGCTTCTTAAAAAATTTCTAGTTTTGAGTCCTACAGAAAAAAGAGCAGCATATGGGTCTGGAATGACATGATGGTAAGGAAACAATGACAGAATTAAAATTTTTGAATGAACTATTCCTTCAATTTACTAATGCATCGTGTGCTGTTTCAGGTGATGTGAAGATGCCCTCAGGCGAACAATGACAGTCAGAATCTTTATCAGTGAAGAAACGGGTTCTCAGAGATGAGTGCTGTCTCATGGGGCTTCTGCGTGTGGCATGCACCACATGGCGCGCCAACGTAAATCACGCTCTTTTCTCTCGCAGCCTGTCTGATCAGCGTCTCGCACACGCACAAGCGCGAGAGGCTGCACAGACTTTGATGGGGCTGATTCAACATTGACTCACATCGCCTATACAGCACAGACACTTGTTTTTGGCCTTTTCTGGAGGTTTTTTTCTTCCACTGGAGCAGATCTCTTCACGACACCTGGCAGAATGAGTAACTTGCCCCTCCTACATCAGGAACATCATCTGCTCAATGAGGTGTCTTCTGATCTCTTCCCACCTTCTATGAACCCATGCCCACACA
>NW_015523650.1:0-1257 GCF_001515645.1 Sinocyclocheilus grahami
GTGTGTGTGTGTGCGGTGATGCTAAAAGGGTCTGAGTCGCCTCTACACACGGTCAGTTCCCTCTTCAAGTATAACTGAAAGTGCTTTAATAACCTTCTTATACCAAACCTGATTTTCTGAATCTGCAAATACAAACTAAAATGACCATCAATGCCATTAACTCATGCTTTTTACTCACTGCCTGTTTATGTGGGCAGGTCTGAATTTTATTTGTCTGTCTGTTCTTATTTTCCAAGTCAGCTCTAACTGGAGCCGAATACAAATGTCACCAGCCATGTTCATTCACTTTTCTAGTTACTCTTCATAGGCCAATGATTTTTCATTGAATTGTTTACATTTCATTATGGAGTACAATAGTATCTTCAGTCACTATCTGCTTTCTTTCCCCTCTCTCTCTTACTCTTTTTCTCATTCCCTCTTTCCAATGCTCTAGATGGTTTTTAATGGATGTTAGCCTCTGTGGTCTTTTTTTCCTGTGCATTGTCTGTATCAGAACTACACTCGTATAAAGAGTACGGCTTAGTCATTAAAATGTTGGATTTTACGTTGAATGAACCTTGCTTAAAGGAGAAAAAAATAAAATATACTGGAGAAAAATGGTCAGGAAATTATTGCATATTATGTCATCAGAAAGAAGAGAAATTGTTTAGTGTAATTAATTATAGTGAAATGGTAATTTTATGCATTTTTTTATTTTATTTATGATCTTATTTTGTCATGTTTATAAGGAACTGTCCTTGTTTCAAATGGTATGTTACATGAATTTGACTCTGAAACTATGCTACTCATAGTTCTATAGTGAAGGTCTCTTGTACATACACTGAATTATTAAAAAGAATAATACTAGACCTTTATGTTGTAGCATGGTTATTGTATGACTAAAAGAAAAAAAAACATTTATTTGCTGCTGGTGTAAAATAAATGTTTATGAACATTTGATGTGGTTGAGTGTAGTCTTCTTAAAATAAAAACTACAAAATTACAATAATAAGTGAGAGAACCCCATCCACTCTATATAGACTGTTTATAATATTTAATAAACTATATTTTAAAATGTTTACGTTTAGACCTTTGCTTAATTCCTTAATATTATCCGCATTGCTATATTTATGAATGAAGTATTTACCTAGATTTTAATATTAGAAAGTGCACTGAAAAAGAATAATTTAGAAGTAGCCTACAACCAAATATATATTTGTAAAAGGATTTGGTTACTGATGCTCTCTCTCTCTCTCTCTCTCTCTCTCTCTCTCTCTC
>NW_015523651.1:0-1256 GCF_001515645.1 Sinocyclocheilus grahami
ACGTAAATGTTACATCCTGTAATTTAGGCCATATGCTACAACTTTTAAGGGCACAGCCATACATTACGAAATAAGGCAAATAACTACATGAGCAAAACCTCACTGGCATGTATGCAGCACGCATATTATTGTTCATAAATATGAATCGGGTTGTTATTTGTATGACAGATCTAGTTTATATTCGTTTCCACTGTGTGAAAGCTCGACAGCAATATCAAATCGTTCCTTAAAATCAGCCCCGCAACGATATTTTATAACGATAATTCTCGATAAAAAGCAACATTCGCGCGACTAAGCGCTCCATCAAGAGTCTGATCGCTTTGTAAGACGTTTGATTTCTCTCAGCAAACAAACGCGTTTCTTACCGTGCCATTTATTCGCCTAAAGCACACGACAGGGGCGTAATGTTGTTTTTACGCACTACCAAGGACCGTGCTCAGATCACAGCGGCCATAATGGCAACGATTCAAAGGACGATATTAGAATGTTCCCATTAGTCGCGTTTACACGCGCTTGATACATTTCACCAGCGTTTGCGATCATGAAAGGCGCTTCTGGATCGTAACAATCCCGATCACATCCCGCAATACCCAAACTCCTTAACGCGCGTTAATGTTGCTGCATTAGTATAATGATTATATTAAATGGTTATACAGTAAACGCATTCGACAAATGAAAGGAAGAATCTCTGCAGGAAATGTTTCGGGACACTCATGCAAACCTCCTTTACACAGGTCCTGACAGACGCGTACCCGCGTAATCGCGCATATTATAAAATACCGCGGTTTGTTTTGCGTCTAAAAAAATCGCTTGCTCTATTATCCGTGCTTGCATTCAGAGCATTTTCACAATCAGCGTCAGGTTTTGTCTAAAAGAGGAGGTGGGGTTTTATAAAACGACTTCGAGCGGCTGAGATACGGCACATTAGCGAGACTCGATTCGCATTCACGAATTTAATATGAATACGCGGCGGCCAAAAATGTAGCAAAATGATGGTAAGCGAAACAATAGAGGTTGAAAAAATATTAGGCATCAATCGCGGACATTTTAAGTGAGTTGATTTCGCACCGCGTCGGTTTCATATTGAAGGTCGTCGCGTTGATGCGCGCGTTGATATTTTGCTCTGCCAGGACCGTTGGTGATCCATTCAAGCCAACAAGTTTGGAGAGAATGTTTGAGTTTAATCAATTCAGAGCGACGAGATGGAGCCCAACTCACTCCTGGTAATAGCATCCACTCCGCTTTCATTTCTGCCG
>NW_015523652.1:0-1256 GCF_001515645.1 Sinocyclocheilus grahami
CCACTCATTCAATTTGACAAGCATCTCCAAGAGAGAGGGCTAATCGTTTAGCAACAGTGGGTGTATGTTATTGACTGATGGAGATAAGGTTTGTCCTACTCAATCATACCAGAGGGATAGGGTTTGTGTTATTAAGGGGTCACATCAAATACAGCATGTCTGTGTGTCTTTTGCTTCAGCTGCAATAATGAGTACATGCAAAAGGGAACAATCAGAGTGATTTGCCCTCGCCGCTGGGAGAATGACACACGGGAAGGGCTCCGAAGAATAAACACCTGACTGATTTAAACACTGACAAGTGAATGAGAGAAGATCATTACCAGGTCTGATTTACTCCTGAAAGTACATATTGTTTACTGGCATGTAGTCTTTGGATATAAACATCACTGTAAAAACTCTCTCTATAAAAACGTTTTCTACACTCGATAGTTCAATCAATCTTCAAAGAAAGTCAACAAATCAAAGAAGTCAACTTGAGTATGAGCAATTTAAAATATTAAACAGCAAGAGCCTATAAGTCAAGTTTGGTGGTGAGCTGCTCAGTTTGATCACCATTGATGCACTTGAAAAATGTGTGGTCAAAACTTTTTGATCAAAGCATGATGACTTATAATGACAAAAATATTTGTTATTCAGACTTAATGGATGTTTTAGCTCTGTGTAGTGCTTTTAATTATTGTTCTAAAAGTTATGTTTCAAGTCACCCTTTGAGTGATTAGTGCTCAATACTGTATTTGCAGTTTCTTCCATTTCAGTGAAGATACACAATTTGTTTTGGTGTGACCGAGCATCTTTAGTATCACTATTAAGATGAACTTTGAACGCCATTACTTTCACTGTGGCATCTATACGCAGACACGAAGGGCATGGGAAAGTTATTGTCATGATATGTCAGTGTTAGTTTAGTATCATTGAGATACTAGTTTCGTTTTTATTAATGTTTTGAATCCATTTTTATAAAATGTGTTTTCATTTTAAATTTAGATAAAATTTGAGCAATTTTGTTTTTGTTTTGTAATATTTATTTATTTTATTTCAGTTTTAGCTTTAGTTATTGTACAGTGCAGCGTCAAACTAAATTAATATGAGAAATTATAACTTCAGCTAGCTGATATAAAATATATATTGTATTTATTATTTTATTTCAATTTATTTTATTTTTCATTTCAGTTTTAGTTAACTATAATAACCCTGTTATATAATGGGGTATAATTTTTTCTTTATGAGATATATGTTGGGGTATGCTTTTCAATGTA
>NW_015523653.1:0-1256 GCF_001515645.1 Sinocyclocheilus grahami
TTTTTAGCAGCATCATGACCCCTTTAATAAGGAAGGTGAAAGCATGTTCAGAGGCCCGGCATGCAGCTCTAGTACAGCACAGAAATTGTCATCTTAGAGACCGAACTGTATGGTTTGGTATAGAAGAGTGGTGCCAAAATATATTTCAGCAATTTTTTCTTGGCCCACCAAATGACTTAGAGACTGCCTGAATGCCTTATTTCAAAAAACTGTAAAGTAGTGAACCCCCCCAAAA
Organism: Sinocyclocheilus grahami; assembly: GCF_001515645.1. Classification (NCBI taxonomy): domain Eukaryota; kingdom Metazoa; phylum Chordata; class Actinopteri; order Cypriniformes; family Cyprinidae; genus Sinocyclocheilus; species Sinocyclocheilus grahami. Next base: position 236 of record NW_015523653.1, read on the forward strand.
TGTTAAAAACATCTCAAATGCTATTTTTGTGCCCCTATAGCACCAATTCCTGAGTTCAATGGTAGCATGCTAATGCAAAATTCATGTTCTGTTATTGTTGTCTCTTGAATAAAATACAGAACCTTCTCGACTCTATAAAACATGAGTGGGACTTTAACAGTTTTCAACTCTATTCACAATAAATGTGCTGTTTTGGTCTCTGAGTGAATCACAATCTGTGGCTCAGTATATTTGATGTCACATCTGGTTTCGACAAAAACAACTTGAAGACATGTCATGTAGTCACATATTTAGATTTTATTTTTATCCTAAATAACTGGGATTTTTCGCAATCCTTAAACACTTGTAATTTGCATCACATCACTTTTGGCAAAAAACACTGTTTTTCATCACACAGCTATTCTTACTGTCAAAAAAACAATTGAAATGCAGAAGGTGAGATATTCTTTTTAAAAACGATGTGTATTAGTTCCAAAATACACAACAATCTATTCGCCTCTAAGAGCATAGATATTCCCCATAGCCTAATAACCCTGTTACTGTGCATAAATGTCATCATCTAATTGTTTTACAAGCTAAGCTATGAAGGAAATTGGCTTCAGCAAAGTTTAAAGCCCCATTAATATCCTACTTTCAGTGTGACATATACACTGGTTTTATAGCGGTAAATTAAAACTCAGATCTACTGTACATTCCTGAGCAATTTTCAGCGGCCAGGACTGCATGATATGTGAAACTGGTAAGTGATGCTCTCCAGTAGTACAGCATGTTTTATCAAAGGGGGCATGTGTTCCTGTGATCTCTCCCCCCGGGCATTATCAATGCTGTCCTGCCGCTTTGCAGCCCTCCTCTGTTGTGCCATTTTATCAGGCCTGCTGGGGTGGATAGGAGTCTGTGTGGGACGGCTTGGCTCCAAGAGCTAGGTCTGATCTCATGGAGCTATATCAACAGAGATAGTCCTGCAGAGGAGTGGTCGAGAAGATTTTAGAGTGCGTGAGACGCCTCTCTGATGGGAAGCAAA
>NW_015523654.1:0-1256 GCF_001515645.1 Sinocyclocheilus grahami
AAAAAAAAAAAAATCTTTAACTAAAATTTCAAATGAAAATGGAAAATATAAAAATAAAAACAAAATATTAATAAAAACCATGCTAGTATCTCAATGATTATAAAATAACATTGATATGTATTCTGATTCTGAAAAATATATTTTAAGCAAAGATAATGCAAAATACAATTTAACGGCCAGTAACGAACACTAAATGTTCTCAATTTATCCACATTTGACAGTTTTACAAAATATCAGACTTCAGTCGTTCTACTTCAAAATTTGATGTTTAGTTCAATGTGTTGTTTCTTTGTAATTGTTTGTGAAATTTACCATCAATTTCTTTGTGACAATTGTTTGTACAGTATTTTTTTTCCAGTATTTTTCACGAAATAAATCAATACCAATCTTAATCATGTGGAAAAACACAGTACACATTTGCTCTCATATATCCTGGTTTTCAAGAAACACTAGTGAAAGCAAATCAGCTGAAACACGTGTGACTGAATCAGATCTTCTGCTGATGGGAAGTGTGTGGATTCGCTCTCAAACAACGAGCAGATCGCGAGAGCATGAAATTGAGTCGGACGAACCATCAACGGAGACGAAGCAGCACAGAAAAGCCTGTAACGGATTCAGATCCAGCCGAGACCGCGACCTACAGCCAGAGAAGCAATCTCAGCATAAATGGGGCGGCAACAATGTTCAGCGCTGTAAAAAAGCAGCGTGTTTGACGAGGCCAGAGGTTATGTGGGTCAGATGATGATTTCTGGAGCTTTTCTTAAACACAAACCGACCAAACCACATATTAACAAAACTGGACTGAACCGTCAGACGCTGTAAGATGTTCAGGCTTTTCAACACAAACCAGATAAAACACAACGAGTCTCGACTTAATTACTGTACTGCAACGTTCATGGCATGATCTGGAAATGCAATGAGATGCAATTAAATTATATTATAAAATAGTTATAAATGTTATAAAAGAAAAGACATGTAGATTAAATCACTAGTCAATCATTCTGACCAAACAAGCCACATGTAAGAGAACTAGAGACCTCTGTCTAATTGAGGTGAATGACAGAAAAAGAAGAAGAAAAATAGCATATTTAGGGATGAAAAATATTCCATCAGTTCTTCACTTTCATAAGAAAAAGACATAATAATAATTCGACAAATGTTACATTTTGACTTGTGTAACAATGTATCTTGAGTGAAACATTAGCAGTAAAAATATCTAAAACAAAATGACTTGAGATGCAACATTGTATATATAT
>NW_015523655.1:0-1256 GCF_001515645.1 Sinocyclocheilus grahami
CTTGTAATATTAACTTTCAATTTCATTAGACTGATCATTGGAAATTAATATTATTTAATAATTATTAATTGTTATTTGTATTAAATTATATAATCTTTTTAAAACTCAAAATAACAATTAAAAATGTAATTAAAATAGTACAAATCTCAGCAGTCAGTTATTCATAGCATAAAAAAAAACATTGTGGTCCTTGTTGCAGTTAGACTCGACCCATATTTAATGTTCCTTTTTTTTGTACTTTTTGTTTTGTTCATGGTTTTTCAGGATGAGTGTGTATGTTGCATCAGTCCATCTAAAAATCTGTCAGTGTTTGATTTGATCACGGCATTGGACATAAGTCAAATGTCACTTTGAATACAGTAAGTGGAGGTACTAATGAAAGGTAGAAGGAGCTACGACAGACTGTGTGATAAACTCACATCACAGGCTGCTTTTACAGTACTTCTACTCCATATATTTTCATTTTATAAATCATTTTCATGTAGAACCATAGAAAGGTACGGTTGCAGAAACAGCCTTTTCAATTCAGGGTCGGATAGAGTCTGTAAAATATCCTGTTTTTGGTGGAATTCGGGAGAAAATAATAACTGCTGCGGTATAGAATATGATTCCTTTAATGCGTTTGCAGTTGTATTTTGATGTTTATACTGACAAGTAATTCTCATTTGCGCATATAGTTTAAGCCAGCATAAATCATATGTTTAATATTCTTCAGCTTGCTCTTTCTTACAAGAAAACAAAACATAATTCACGCTTGAGTTTGAGAACTCTTTATAATGATGTCAATCTGCACAGACAATGATTTTATGATTAGTTTTCCACTTAAGTGCTTCTGCACTTCAGGCAAATTTAAAATGGAAGTCTTCATCTCGAAGTAATTCAAAAGTGGGTGTGTGTTTAAATGCGTATGCAAAATGTGATTGTGTGTGTGTGTGTGTATAGACAAATGTGTTGTTATACATACCCATAACCAGCAGAGAACAGAGTGTTTTTAGGTCTATTTCCATGCAGCCACAGGCTGAGGCATAACAACTGTGGGTCTCTCTCTCTCTTTCAGCGATGCACGTCTTTCCTCTCTCTTTTCATGCTTCGCTGAGCATAATTCAAGCCAAACTGCACCCAAAAAGCACAGCTACATCCTTTCGAGGGTGTTCCAGTGTGATGGTCAGCTGATTGAAGAGCAAACCGAGTGGTGTATATACATGCATCATTTTCTGAAAACATCCCACTGCACTGCTGGAAAGGTGTTGAGGAGA
>NW_015523656.1:0-1048 GCF_001515645.1 Sinocyclocheilus grahami
GTTTGATGTAATCTGAAGTTTCCAGTTGATCTTTGATGAATTTGGTCGATGAAAACTATTTTGAGTCAGAGAATCTTGATGAATGGAAAGGTCGAGGCCGAAGCCTGGCACGTAACTTAGGATGTTCTGGAGCGTTGGAGCTCACATCTTATCTTGACTGGGCGGGTCACATGAAGTACGGCCTTTAAAGTCTGCAAAGATTCACGCCTCTCAAGATGGGCTTGTCCAATGAGGAAGTCCAGAATCCCAAGTGGGTGTTCTGAGATACTGGGGCGTTTTTATGGCCCTTTGTCTGAAAGCATGGTAATTTGCATATGAAACTTGGATCAACATTACTAAAGACTCTTAGAACACTAATATGTTGCGTAGGTATAAATATACAATATACACTCTCAATTAGATAATCCGAATACTAATTCATAGATACTAAACATGGTAGGGTTATATATAGGTAAGCTGACAGGAGTGAGTGTTTCGATCTGTAGCGTCTGGACCACTCAAACACACAATACATATTTTGTTAGCTAGATTTAACAAATACTCTGTAACACCCCAGGAAGCTGAACAGGCCCCTGGTTCCATAGCAATGCTGACACCCGATACATTTACGACCTCCTGGAATTTAGGTGAAGAAAATCGCTTCCTTGCCCATAAGGAAAATCCACAAGGGAAGGACTTTTCTTTGCTAATTAATTAATAGGAAAACCTTTCTTTGAATGAACACACATGATCCTTCAGGTCATTGGGTATATTATTGTCATCGTGTATTTTGTCTTTGAAATTGTATACTGTGATGCAGGTTTATAATCGAAACACACTCCTATCATCCTTTCACTATTTGTAATCCTACCTTGTCTAGTATCTATGAATTCGCCTTCTTATGATCGAAACAAGCGTGTATATTATATATTGGTACATAGGCAATATATATTAGGGTCCTGAGAACCTGTAGTAATTTCGATTCAAGTCCATTTGCAAATTACCATGCTTAGAGACAAAGGGTCGTAAAACCCTCCAGCAATTGCCACCTCCCGCTCGGAATTTCCAT
>NW_015523657.1:0-1256 GCF_001515645.1 Sinocyclocheilus grahami
ACCAAGAAGAAACTGTGCTTTTCCACTGGGAAAATTCCTCACACTTCCCTTAAAACCTCACATTTATCACCTGAGGTCCAGAAATGTGCTAAAAACACCACTGATGTCCGAGCAAGGCGTAAGAATTTGACCCACGATGCTTACATTTTTCAAACCTTAGATCACAGTTTTAATTAACTTCGCCCGACCATTTACTTTTCCTGCTGAAGGGTTCTTGAATTTTGGCCTCATTTTTACACATCAAAGACCAAAAGATGTCAAAATCAACCCTTGCAGAATTAAAACGAGTTATGAATGTCGATTCATGCTGATTTAAAAAAATCTGACCCATGATGCTCAAGTTTTTGGAGCCTTAGATCATTGATTTCACAAACTTTACATGGCTGTTCCCATACACCCACAATATTCTGTTGAATTGGCCTCATTTTGTACTTCTGAGATGAACTGACATCAACACAGCGATGGTTATCTCTCAAATCCAACCAAAATTCTCATACTGACCAAAAAGAGACTTTATTTGTGGTTGAAGTCAACATTAAATTTTGTTGAATATCTTTTAACACTTTAGAGAATGAAAATGGCTCATGAATGCCGCTTAATGTTGATTTTAAACAGTTTTATAGGCTTATCACCAATTAACTGTTTACTTTTCTAGCTAAAGGTTTCATTCAGTTTCTTATCTGTATACATTTAAGACCAGGAGATGTCAAAACAACAACCATTACTTTACAAATCCAACATTTACTCAATTAAAATGGGTTATGCATGTCAATTCATGTTGGTTTTTATAGTAACTGATCACTGATTTTCAAGTTTCTGGAGCATTCATCTGATCAACCTTGTCCAACCGTTTACCTTGTTAGCTGAAGGTTTAGTGAAATTTGGCTTTGCTTTTATCTAAGATCAAGAGGTGTCAAAACAGCAATCATTATTGTTAAAATCCAAACAAAAATTCCTTACATTTGTCTACATGTTCATGTAAACCTATTAGATTTTGTTGAATTTACCTAATGTTTATACTTCAAAGATTGAAAGTCAACACAACCAATGCAATCTCTCAAATCCAATCAAAAATGCCAAACTAACTGTTTGCCTAAATCCATAAGATTTTATTGAATAGGCCTAATTTTTACACTTCTAAGATGAAATGACATCAACGCAACCAATGCTCTCTCTTAAATCCAATCAAAAATGCCAAACTTTGTCTAGTCTCTTACGTAAACCCAATAGATTTAGTTGAATTGGCCTCATTTGAA
>NW_015523658.1:0-1256 GCF_001515645.1 Sinocyclocheilus grahami
GATCCTTATCTTGTATTCTCATAAATACATTTATGGCAAAAATTTAGATTAGTTAAATATAAGGGAAACAAATGAACAATTTACAAACAATAGGACAATAAATAAATAGAACAGTTTGTAGGTGATCAGGTACAGAAATTGAATAAACAAATGTAATAATATTGCATATTCCTCACTGTATAAATTAAATATAGATGAATCATTGTTAATGCTACAAAAGTTAATCAGTCAAGAGCAATGAGTGTTTTTTTTGTTTGTTTTAATATTAACATTAAGTACACTGACAGCAGTGAGGTCACTTTAGATGTGCATGCGTCCAATATATTGATACATGTATGATTTTTCTCAACCTTTTACTTTCAATTATGATATAACTGACTGTTTTCGAGGATATGCTCCAAGACAGGTATTTTATTATTATTGTCCAGCCCTGGTTAAGTACTTTTTTTTTTTCCCTCAAAGTCTCAAGGCTACAGTTAAGTGCAAATCAATGTTTTTAATACACACTAAATTAATCCAAACTAAAAACCCAAGTGTGAGATTTTTAATATTGCTTTAATGTTCTGTACAGCTGATATTGACATGACACTAAGTTTGACATTTAATTTTACAGCGATCAGTTGCCCCACATTTACAAGATGGTTCATTGGACCTCTTCTCATAATTTTAAGTAAGTATTCAGAGACTCAGCCTTATGGGTAGTACAAGCAGCCTAGCATATCTGTACATATGACTGGAGCTCAAACCTGGCTCATGTCACCCTACACTTTTCTCACTCTTTTTCTTTCATATCTGTACTATCCTGTTATAATAAGGACCTAAAATAAAATAAAAATAACTCGTACAAAATTTACTTAAGATTTGATAGATGCTTAAAATAACTATTTAACTGTTTAAAATAAAAGTATCAAAAGACTGAAAAGAATACACTAATGTGATGTTTCTGTCAGGAGTCAGGTTTGATCTTTGTCTCTCTTTTCTAACTTTTGCTCTTTTTTTCTATTGGCTGCGCTCAGCTGATTGTTTCTTCTTTCCTTTCATTTTTCTGCTATAGTGTGCTTTGTTTCGTTGAGAGATTATTTTGTACTGTCTGCTCATACATGTGTCCTGTCCTGTCGTATCAAAATCCTACTTGTGTCCTCCTATATTAATGGCTTGCTATTTGATTTTTCTATCGGCTGCGCTCAGCTGATTGTTTCTTCTTTCCTTTAATTTTTCTGCTATAGTGTGCTTTGTTTCGTTGAGAGATTATTTTG
>NW_015523659.1:0-1255 GCF_001515645.1 Sinocyclocheilus grahami
ATGATGTATTGCAATTCTGAGCAAAAAAAAACATTTGTGGTCCACCCACACTGTGAGGAAGAGCAGCTGTTTGACAGTCTAGACTTGTTTTGTTATGATTCACAGCTTGGATTTGGTCATGTCCATGATTTCTCTCAATATGTCTGTATATTCTCCCTCTGGGGCTGGAGGCCAGGCAGTGTGATCTGATTGAAGAGATAAAGTGAAACAGAAAGAGTTTGCATACTCAAATAGTAAGAGTCAACATCCGTTCTTGATTTTGAAATAACAGCATGTATTATGCCGTCATCTGGCCAGGAAATGGGTACCTGGTATTTCCCACACAGAGTGGTAGAGGCTCTGTCCTGCATCAACCTTCAGGGTTGCTCCAGTAATGTAGCTGGCAGCCGGAGACAGCAAGAAACATACAGCTGGCGATACCTGACACAATGAAAGTAAATATTTAAATCTCAGGTTATTAAAACACTAATTTTGTAATTTCACATAAGAGGCTCGAAAACAATAAAAAAAAAAAAAACTTAATTATTCCAAACTTTTGACCAGTAGTGTATATACATACATATAGCTATAAATATTGTATATAGTTTTGAAACGTCAACATCATAATAGGTTATAAGATACCTCCTCAGGAACACCGAGTCTCTTAGCCGGACTGAATGGCACTGACATCTTAAACATGGTCGGGCCAATATCTTTGTAGTTTTCCATTGCTGTTTTGGAGATGATAGTTCCCTACATTCAAAAAACACAAAACACACATTTCTGTGGTATAAGACTAAGTGGAATTAGAACAACATTACAGATAATAAACACATGCTATTAAGTAAAAACTTATTTGATGCCATGGAAACATTTTAGGAAAGGCTAGTTTACCACATTTAAATTGCTTAAATTTACATTTTCATTTTGTGGATTTACCAAAGGAACATGCAAATTAAGAATATAAATCAAACATGGAATTCAACCCCTTTTTTTCAATGTCTCCCTGAGTGGGCAGCACTATCCAAATACAGTACATGCTTTTAAATTGCTTTTTTAAAAAAGCTCCTGTGTGGCTGTCATAAAAAAGCCCAGCAGTTGAAAAAAAAGTCAAAATGCATTATTGTGAGAGGATTTTATCAGCCAAAAAATGGGAAGTAAAACGCAATATTTTTATTATATTGTTACAATGTACAACTCACGCCATCCTAGGAAGCCCTTCCACATGTCTGCAATGATGTTTATAATTACACCTCCATGATCTTTCATCCATGCA
>NW_015523660.1:0-1255 GCF_001515645.1 Sinocyclocheilus grahami
TGCAGTGCTCGAACAAGAAAAAGTGCGTACGTCTGCTCAGACCTTGACGTGATGCTAAGCACTTTTGCACGTCAAAGCCAGTTTTTACAAATATGAGCACTGACATGGTTTTAAGTGCACGCACACTCTAAGATCGAATCTGTGCGTACGCACGCTTTATAAATGAGGCCGCAGAAGTCTGTGCCAGATGATGAATGAAAGTGTTTCAAGCCCTGTGTTTATTTTCAGATTATCTCAGCATGTCAAATAATTGAAGTGAGGTGTTTTGTCCAAGATGCAGAGACTCAACATAACAAACCTACTACATTTGCAGCAGTACTTTGGAAAAAATACAGACCTAAATGTGTAAATTTGCCTCATTGAAACTATATCTAACTGCTCTCACAAAAACTTACTTTTTGTTAATTTACCCCAGACCACCTCTCACTTATTTAGTGGCCTTGAATGATAAGATGCAGGATAATGCAAAGTGGAGAGGAACTTCGAGACACAGCAGATTCTCATTCCATATCATTTGGCACAGACTTCAGATCTGTTATGGGTGAAAGAAAAAATGCAGAACTGCTGTTTAACATTTGGCAGCCTAGCATATAGTGCCTTCAGCAAATTCTAGAGAAATACTGTACCAGTGCAGAGACATGTTTAAACTTCACCAGAAACTAATTCAAACATCTCAAATAGATCTAACAGGTTTTAGCAATGTCCCACTATATGCAAAACGGATAAAAAGGACATACAGTATGTCATGTGATTGAAATGCATCTGTCATTTCACCAACTTTACAGGAAGGCCAAAACAAAACAAATACCATAGTTTGATTGGACTTTGTGTACTGATTTCAATTATTTGTAATAATAAAAATATACACGCATGGATGATAGTATACTTATTGAACACTATTTTAACATTTCTTAAAGAAAAAGTCACATGCACCTTTTGGCACCAATATATTATTCCATTTTGCGAATATAAAAACGGGCGCATCTGATGACAAATATTAACAAAGCATTACATTAATGAGTTTAAAAGAAATTATCTATTGTGATACAATGAAATATCACATAAAAAAGTCCTCTAAACAAATTAGTTAATTGAATGTGATCACTTTTACTAAAATAGTAATCCCAGCCACTCAACTATTTGGCCAAATGGGTGTCTGAAAAGCCTTTACAGATGACTTCCCTAGTGAAAAATTAATATACAGAAATGCATTTGAAATACATTTATTTCATGCCAAGTATACTACAAATACATT
>NW_015523661.1:0-1255 GCF_001515645.1 Sinocyclocheilus grahami
CTATGGCACAAAATGAACATGATACACTGCTTATAAGGATGCCTGGCTGGAAAGCTCACTAGGCTGCCTTCAAGATATTTCTTCTGATGCGTACAAGCTCAAAAATGCACACTCCAGTCTATATATTTATTGGACTATCCTGGGCGTAAAAACAACGTCACTGTAATTAGTTTAAGGAAGAAGTGTGTTCTCACCCTTATAGTGTCATTAGATCCTTGTCCTCTTTTGAGAGCAGAACAGTCGCTATGCAATAACAACACTCGTTCTGGAGTCGATATAACGTAAAGCTCCAACCAAAGGTAAGCTGATAGCCATTTTAGTCTTATAAACTGATTTGACAGAGAAAGGAGCATTTAAAATTACGTGCTGTACTTTATGACTTGTTCCGTTGTCTGTTAGCTAACTCGCTAAGAACTTGCACAACACATTTAGGTAACGCGTTAAGAGACGAAGAAACTTAACACTTATTTTTACATACCGAGTAACGTATGCAAGCATGTGTGACGACGACATTTCAGTATTGCGGCATCAAGTTAATTTATTGTATTTGATCATTAGTATATTATTCAAAACAAAAGCCAGTGCGCACACGTGAGATCACCGACTGTAACTGTTCCTTGTTACTTTTCCAAAATAAAAGTCCCACACACTGTCCATTCTAAATATCTGAAAAAAAAAATCGGGACTAGAAAAAAAAACTGTGACTGTATCTTCCACTTATTAAAAAGTAAATATGTAATCCGACACAGCCTCGACTGGACATTACAATCTTTATTTTAAATAATGTTTTATACAAATAATAAAAAAAAAGATCCATCCCCAGACAGTGATATGAGCTAGTTCATATTTTTACCTTCCCTTGCTCTATGGAATTCATGTTTCGAGCTGCTCTGGACAAATTTACCAAACAATGAAATAAATATTCAAAAAAAGAAGAAGAAAAAAAAAAATACAACAAAATATATCATTTCATCAAGCCACGCCTTTATTTCTCTTGTGTATAAATTGTACAAACAATTGTGTAGATCAAATCAGCAACATCTTAATGTGACCCAGTCCCTGATCTCCATCTACATCGTCAATTCCTGTAAAGGCAGGCAAAAAGATGAATTAAGTAATACTGCTTGAAACCATGGCACCACATTTAAAGCCTGAGCTCTTCTCAGAACAAATGAACTGGCTTCAGGACAAATTCAGAAGAACGAAAGTCAAATGTTAATTCATCACAGAAGAGTTTTGAAAAAAAAAAAAAAAT
>NW_015523662.1:0-1255 GCF_001515645.1 Sinocyclocheilus grahami
AAAGCTTTGTTTCTAGTTCTGGTTCTTGTTGTGAACGGGTATGACTTCATGTGTTCTGACCTTGGCGATGTCTTCAGGTGTTTGTCCCAGGGCTTTAAAGAGGTTGATTTGTGTGGGCAGGTAGCAGGTCCTGAAGTGATGGAGCGTCTCTGGATCAGCACCCGCGAACTCTTTCTTCGAGACTTCTGTCATCAGCTTCAGCTCAAACTCAGTGTTTACAGGCCCGGGCTCGATCATCGACACCCTGACACACAGACAGAGATGGGACATACATCAGACTGCAGAGAGAGCCATCAGATCTAGAACCACATCAGACTAATACAAATGTTGGTCAGCTTTTGATTTGAGCTGATTTAATGCCGGTTTCATCCTATATTTAATCATTTTAAGTTATTTGAAGGCCTCCTGGATGAGAAGCACTGCTGTAGAACTTGGCTTATTTCCTGATCTGTGATGTGTAATGGGTTTGAACCTGTAACTTCCCTCCAGACCACCAGAGGGAGCGGTCACACAACAACAGTGGGATTCTGCTAATGTTAATGTGGTTTGATCACTTACAAAAAGAGTCAAAGACCATCAGAAACCTGAAGAAGTGACATGAATAATCCTACTGAGAATCACATGACAGGAAGAGGAAATGCAGGAGTGTGTGTTCAGTGGCAAACGCTGAGACTCACTTGACGTTAAACTGGAGCAGCTGGATGGCGAGTCCCTCACACAGTCCCTCCGTGGCGAACTTTGACGCGGAGTAAACGTCATTGAACGCCACACCTGTGAAGAGCAGCACGAGTCTGATTTGTTTGGTGTTTGCACATGTGTGATTCAGCAGATGCTCCGAGCTCTTCTGTGTGTGTGACCGTCTCACCATGCAGGCCCAGCACGCTGCTGATGACCATGATGTGTCCAGAGCGTCTCCTCTTCATGTCGGGCATCACCTCTTTAAACATGCGCACAACGCCGAAGAAATTGGTCTCGAACACCTGCTTCATCTCGTCCAGACTGAGAGCCTCAACCGGCCCCACCAGACCCACGCCAGCATTATTAACTACAAACACACAGATCACAGTTTAACTGAACCACTCTTACTAACAGAAGCTTCCATCTTTACTTTCTTCGTAATTACTCGTTTAGTTACTGTGCTGCATTCACTTAGTTATGCTTTTTTATGTACAGTTCCATAAAAATGTTTTGGGGTCATTCAGAATGGATGAACAGATCTGTGTGTGTGTGTGTGTGTGTGTGTGTGTGTGTGTGT
>NW_015523663.1:0-1255 GCF_001515645.1 Sinocyclocheilus grahami
TCTGTTGTGTTCAAAGAAATTGAGTATATATAGGAAAACTAAAGCTGTTGATTAGTTGTGGCGTTAAACCGCAAATACTAAACAATGAAAACAGAAGAGCCATTTAAACAAAAGAACTAGATAGCAAGCAGGAAACAATCGGCGAATAAAAACAGTAGATAAGAGAAGGTGAACTGAACTCGAATAACATCTGATGTTTCAGTGACTTCTTTTAAGAATGTTTATTAACTGCATAAAAATGTGAACTGTATCTCTTTAATCTTACATTTCAAAAACCAATGGTCATTGCAGGAAATTACATCACCACTCAACTCCAACGTTTCTGGTTCATTTATTTCTTTGACGAGTGAACTTGTATTATTTTGATAAAGATAATTCTCATAACCTGGAAATAATAGGGAAATTTAAAAAATGTTATTTCCAGTTTGCTCAGGTCTAAAGTATACATGGCGCTCTTTGTTATATTCCATATAGTCTGTATGTACAAGTATGTGTTTGCTTTCAAGTTGCTTGCAATGAACAATCTTAAATATATATATTTTTAAGACACATTAGGAGAAACATTTACATAATCCTATGAATGCACTTAAAAATACAGAACTGAATCATTAATCATAACTGAATTTAATTGTATCTCACTGTGAATCAGATCAGATCTTTAAAATTTTGCGAAAATCGTTCCTGAAATGAAAATGTATAAATCTAAATAATTTCACTTTCTACCAGAAGATTCACAGCCCTATTAAGTAATTTTGAAAAGTTACAGCACAATAAATTGCTCTTTGTATCACTGCTGCCACTGGACAAACTAAGCATTGCATTTAGTTTTAGAAAAAGTGGTGCGACATGATTTCAGATTTAGTGTTGGCTGAGCTTGTCGACACACTGACCCAACAAAAACACCAGTTATGTGCTATTATTGCAGCTTCAATTTCAATGTTTTTGGAAATGTGACATATTATATTACACTTAATTCACAATTATTAAATGCACATCTACTGTATATAAAGAAATAAGCAGCTTGTGGCTTTCATAGAAACCGGAAATCATAACTCTTTAAGCGTGCCACCATGATTGTCTCTAGATGGTTTAGGTTCCTTCCTCAATGTGTATCTGTGGGACTTTCTCACCGATTTTATACTTAACTTGAATGAACGTCCAAATATAAGACCTTCAAAATGAAGACAAACCAGTGTGTGAGCTGATGTCTGATTAGGGATGTAACGATTACCGGTTTGATGATAAATCATGATAA
>NW_015523664.1:0-1255 GCF_001515645.1 Sinocyclocheilus grahami
CAGTAAAACTGTAAAATATTATTACAATAAAAAAAGTATTCAATATATTTTAAAACGTAATTTGTTCCTGTGATGACAGAGATGAATTTTCAGCAGCCATCACTCCAGTCTTCAGTATCACATGATCCTTCAGAAATCATTCTAATGTGCTGATTTGGTGCCCAAAAAAAACATTTCTTCTTATCAGCAATGCTGACTGTTTTTTTTTTTTTGGTAATATTTGTAATATTTTCATGGAAACCATGACACAGGATTGTTTGATGATAAGAAAGAACAGCATTTTATTTAATATATAATTTTTTTGTAACAATAATTCATATTTTGTTTCGCCAAAGCACCCCCACCCCCATGTTTAAACAATATACTAAAAATCATATTAGAAAATTTTATAAAATTCTATATTATAAAATGCATATAAAACAGACTATACTTACTGTAGTTATAAAAAAACAGTTTATTATTACAAGTTTTAAGTATGTATATTTAACATCTGGTAACACTTCACAATTAGTTTCCATTAGTTAGCATTAGTTAATGCATAACATTAACTAAAAAAAAAAAGAATCAGCAATGCATTTGTTACAGTATTCATTTCATCTTTGTTAGTGTAAGTTATTAAACATACAACTGTTCAGTGTTAGTTCATATCAGTTCAGGTCCATTAAATAATATTAACAGATACAACTTCGGATTTTAATAATGTTGAAATACCATTAACTAAGATTAATAAATGCCGTAGAAGTATTTTTCATTGCTAGTTCATATAGTTAACTGATGTTACAACACAGATTTGGTTCTTTGAGTCTGTGGTGAACGAAATTGTGTAATAACAACTGATCACAACTGATACAGTATATGGCCGTACCTGCTGGTGAAGCGCTGGCTGCATCTGGTGTTGATACACTGAGGCAGAGTGTCCTGTAGACTAGGCTCAATTACAGTCAAAGACAACGGCTCCTGGTGCACGTCACAGCTCGGGTTTCTGCACACACACACAGTAATAAGGCAAGCTGAGTCAGTTAGGCCCTAAATACAACATGGAACTCATTAAAGTCAAAGCTATTTGTAATTACTAACAGTCTGGCAACAATGTTGTTCTGTAGATCAATGACATTCAACAGACAACAAATCAACAATTATTATTGCTACACAATGAATACCAAGCCTTTTTTACCACAGCTCTCTGTAGTAAAGGATACACTCAAAAAAAACTAACCCAACTGTTGGGTTAAAAAGTTAATTTAAAAATGTAACC
>NW_015523665.1:0-1255 GCF_001515645.1 Sinocyclocheilus grahami
GAGCCCTTCAAGCCTCTGCAGTCAGTAGAGCTTAAGGTTCTGTCAGTAAAGACAGAGCTCCTCGCCGCATTGGCCTCGGTCAAGAGGGTACGGGACCTGCAGGCATTCTCGGTTGATGATTCGTGTCTAGAATTCGGGGTGGGTAACTCTCACGTTGTCCTGAGACCCCGGCTCATATGTGCCCAAAGTTCCCACCACGCCTTTCAGGGATCAGGTGGTGAACTTGCAAGCGCTACCCCGGGAGGAGGCAGACCCAGCCATCGCTCTGCTCTGTCCCGTTCGCACTCTGCGCATTTACGTGGACCGTACGCGGAGCTTCAGGACCTCAGACCAGCTCTTTGTCTGCTTTGGAGGTCAGCAGAAGGGAAAGGCTGTCTCCAAACAAAAACTTGCCCACTGGTTAGTGGAGGCTATAGTCTTGGCATACCAGGCCCAACATTTACCATGCCCCCTCGGAGTGAGAGCTCACTCTACGAGAGGAGTGGCATCTTCTTGGGCATTGGCGCGGGGCGCCTCGTTAGCAGACATCTGTAGAGCCGGCGGCTGGGCGACGCCTAACACGTTTGCGAGATTCTATAATCTCCGTGTAGAGCCCGTGTCCTCTCGTGCACTCACCTCAGGTAGGCAGTAACACCGGACCTGCTCGGTGTCGATCACGCTTGCTGCGCCATTCCCCTCTACGGACCGGATACGTGCGCTCTTGTGCTCCTCATTCAGTTCCCCATGGCGAACCCTGGTGGAGTTCCTCCCGCACCCTCGGCGGTCAGGCGTGGCGGAGCGCCAGACGCCAGGCTCAGCACTCGTGTGCATGCCCAAGGTCAGCCCTTGTGCTGGGCTAGGTGCCCGTGTGTAGTGATTCCCCCTTCGGGTGATCCCACATGTGTATTCTTCCACGGTACGGCTCCCCTCACGGTAAGCCCGTGTCTTTCCCTGACAGTCGTTCACTGCCATCTCTGCTGCATAGTTATCTCACCCCAGGTGGGTTGAGTCTACCGCGGGGACTTCCATATGTAGTACTGCCCGGGGGCCGGTCCATATGTGTAATTCCACATGATACCTCCTATGTGCGGGATGTGGCTTCCGTAACGTCCCAACTGGGTACGCTTTCCCAGTGTTATCCTATGTACCACTGTGTGGAACAGCAGTGGTGGCCACCTCTGCCTAGCCGCTGTTCTATCTTCCGCCCCAGCTGGTGTGGGGGGACTTGCTATCTTCCGCAGGGCACTGGAGGGGGTCAGCAATAGTGGCGTTTTCC
>NW_015523666.1:0-1255 GCF_001515645.1 Sinocyclocheilus grahami
ACACATACACACTTATGCACACATAATGCTGGGTCCAAAAGTATGCTTATAACTTACTTTTTTATTTTTTCTTCCTCTTCGTATTACATTATTTCTTATAAATAAGTGAAAAGTTTAACTAAAAATGTTTACAAGAATTTAAATATTTAAGTATTTATGCCCGTTATTATGAAACTTAAATAGTTCATAAATATTTCTCATTCGTTTTACGTAATAAAATGTTTAATTCACAAATTGCTCTAAATACTAAAACTTTATTTTCTATTAAACTAGATTTTAAAACCTCTGACCTTTGTACCCAACTGCATGCACTCTGTCCAAGAAAATCAGGTCAATGAAGGTGAGTACTACTTATCAAAGTGACTCATCAAAACTACAAAAATAACAACAATATTTTTGTTTGATTATATACTAGATTTGTGATTCCTATTAAACACCATTAGCAAACAGAAAGAGAGTGTAATAACACAAACATGCAGACAAACAACTTGCCTGGTCTAAAAGGGTTGTACCTATTCTCTTAATGAGTCATGGGTGTGTTTTGGGCGTAACGAGCAAAAAAATAATCAGTCTCATCCCCCATTCCCTTTAACCAGACCAGTTGCGCTTGCGCCATGGCGGATTCGCTATTTACATTGCGGAATTTACAAGAGCAAAGACTGAACGCTTCTCCAGAGGGGAGATAATAAGCAGAGTGTACGTGCGTTGTTCACCTGCCTATAGGCGCATATTACTAACATGCTCTTTAATTAACAAAAAAAATATTGCGCCATTGACTAGACCAGGTTTCAGTTGGTCAAAGGCAGAGTCTATTTCAATTGCCTCAAAATTGCAATGCGCCAACAATGCGCCTGAACACACCTCATTTTCAGACCAGCACGCCATGGGTGCACAAATGAGCGCAAATGCATTTGCCATTTAAACAATGTGGCGTAGGACATGAAAATGATAACTGTGTCAGGCAGAAACTAGAAAAAAACCCTTGCGTCGAGCCTGGGGCTGCATTGTGCCCGGTATATGAAAGGGCCCTAAATCTACACACAAATAATAATAATAATAATAATAATAATAATAATAATAATAAATAAACTCTATATAACTTGGGAAAATAACTAAACAGCACAAAGAGAATACAATTGAAACTCATAAACTCCCTTATATGTAAATGTATCTAAGGTATAAAGAGTTCAGGACATTTGTGAGCTATAAGCCAATGTAGCGTCTCGACCAATCTGACACACTAATTTTTATTTGA
>NW_015523667.1:0-1254 GCF_001515645.1 Sinocyclocheilus grahami
CACAGTACCTGCGATCCAAGTCCGAATCACTGGGGGAGCAGTTTGCATAAGGATTATACTTGGCCTGTTGACCAAAGAATGGATGGAGATTAGTATATGCATGTGTAGAATGTGTCAGGTTTGTTTTTGAGGCTTTATTGGTACAAGAGGTTCTTTTCCACCAAAAGGTGGCACCAGAGAAGCACAATACAATAGTTAAGGATGTCCAAAATGATAGATAGATCATTTTTATATGACTCAAGTCAAGTCAAATAAAACTTCTCTCATTTATATCCCAGCAGTCTGTGTCTTTCTTTGAATAATCGGGCTACTAAAACACTTACGTCTTCACTGTCATCCCCTCTGCCTTTCTTTTTGTCCTTCTTGGTGCTCTTCTTTTCATCCTCCTTTTTCTTCTTTCCCTTCTCAGGCAGGATATCGTCCACCCATGCCAGATCATGTTGAGAGAAGACCATGTCCAACATCTTTCGTATCACCATGAGACCAAGAATCTGAGGGAACGAGACAAACTATTTTTTTGTTTCCTTAACGCATCCCTAATGTTTATTATACGTAGGAACCTTGAATTACATACTAAATCACAGACTGCTGGAAATTCATTTCAATTCAGTAGGATGGCCTGTTCACAGCGTGATTACAATCGTACAAAGTTTTCAAGTACAATGATCCCTTACTGAATAGATTATATTCAGAAGGCTTTATGGAAACTGCTATAGTTATGAGTCATGATATACATTGCTGCTTATGTGTGGCAATATACAATGATCATACCATGACTGGGAAGATGATAGCAAGGAATGTGGATTTGAGGATCCAGAGAACAGCTAAGCACACAATCTGCACCAGTGTGAACAGGTGGACTCTTCTCAGCGGTACGTGACGCAGGTATGAAAAATCTGGCTGGTGTTTCGCTGGCATCATAATCAGTTTGATCCTGTCCCAGAACTATAAAAGACAAAATGTTTGATTAGATACTCAGTGGACAAAAATGAAAAATCTGTCATTATTTACTCACCCTCATGTCATTTCAAACCCAAATGACTAATTTCCATCTAATGAACGTGATTGAGGACCAGGTCTGTTCAGCCTTCAGACCTTTTGCTGAATAAGCTGATTTACTTTACAAAATAATTCAGTTGATTTGAGTAAACAGATTCACTTTACAAAATGGTTCAATCTTAATTATTCAGTCTTATGATTTGAATAAGCTGATTCACTTTACAAAATGGTTTAATCTTAATGGTTGGATCTAAA
>NW_015523668.1:0-1254 GCF_001515645.1 Sinocyclocheilus grahami
GCAAAAGAGCTGACTTTATCGGCAACTTTTCATAACCCAATCAATTTCACTTGATAAAATCATGTTTTACTGCATTTTTCTGGTGTGTTTTTAGCACAGATTTGGTTTCAAATGGTTCAGCACTATACTGATTCATGAAGCAAAATTATTAAGAATTACTGAGCTGGGGATTTTCAAGATGAAGGTAATGTCATCCTTACTGACAACCACCCACAAGACAATATACTTGAAGTGTCAAATTTACTTGAAATAAAGGTACTGCCACAGCAATTTTAGGCCCTCAAATTCAAAAGAGTGTGCTCCTCCTCTGCTAGTTTGTCAATTTTTCACAGCCTCCACTTGGGAACCGGTGGCAGAAGTAGGTCAACTGCACCTCAACCTAACCACCCAACTCAGCCTGCTCAGAAAGCTCTCGAATGAACTGTAACTATAGCTTGTCCTCAAATGCAGTCTTAGGAATTATAATAGAAATGACTGAACATTAGACTATAATAGCTATGATAGAATAATTTCTCTATATTGCTAAAATGATCTGAATGATTTTATATTTAACTCATTTAACAAGTCTGTAAACTGTTATATCATTCTTAGGAATCTTGCCCTGTAGACACAGATCAAATCTGTCTGTTAATGGGTTTTGTCCACTGGAAATATATAAATAACTCCAGAATCATAACTTCAATACATTTTGGATCAATCTTAATCTGTCTGAGAGGCAACCCCACTGAGTTATCCAATTTCACAATCTGTAGCCACTTGGAATTGAAACTGAGATGATATTCCTTGTGATGGATCACAAAATGGAATTGCAAAATAATAATAATAGTTTTGTGTCAGGCTAGTTGGGATGCTCAAACAAATAGAGCAATATTTTCATAGCACCACAGAGGGGAACTCAACCTAAAAAAAACAACAACTATGTTTAAAAGAGAAAGCATTTTAAAAACAACAAAATCACATACCTTTAAATAAATCTTTAACTAACATTTTTTGACTAGTTTGCTGAGAGCATCAATTAGGCTACATTTAATAGGAAGCAAGGGAATCATGAAGAATTTAATTGTAATTATTTGTAACAATTCTGGTTCCATTTACAAAAGGGGTTCTTAAACTTTTTGGGGCCAGGGACCCCTAACAGGAGAGAACATTTTCCAAGGACCCCCTCATAACTCTAACACTGATTAAGCATATGCTTACTATAATTTGTACTCATAAGGGCCTTTCGCACCGCTTTAGTTCCAGAACTAAATGTAC
>NW_015523669.1:0-1254 GCF_001515645.1 Sinocyclocheilus grahami
TCGGTCACAGAGCTCAAGTGATGGTTTAAACCCTCTGCACTTTTTAAATCTATCAAAGTGTGAATTCTTTCCCTTAGTTTAACACAGCTTCAACTGTTAAAGCAGGTCAGACATGGCTTTTGGATGACTTACAGCATTCCTGAAAAAATATTTGGATGGTTTTGTGAGAAAAGTTTTAAAATGTTTCCTCTGGAATTGCTTTACTCCCTTGACATATGTCTTGCAGGTGTAAGACAAGCAAGCTTTCTAACAGAGCTTCAAATAATCCTTCATTCCACAGGTGAAGGATCTGACAGAACTACGCACGCTTTTGGAACAGGAAAATCTCAGAAAGTGTTGAGAGCTAATATTCAGAGCTGTATTCAATTTAATGCATTAAACTATGACTGTACATACTGTCATTTTGCAAGTGATGAAATTAGATACATTTGTTTGGCCAGTGTCATCAGTATCTGTCCTAAAATACACTAATCTGCATACTAATGACAGAGACAAAGACTGTTAGCAAAAATAAGTGAACTTCACAGCTATAGACACATTTAGTATAAAGCTACAAACACACAAAATGCCTTATCTCACTGTTCAGACTGATAAGGATTTCCAAATATCAGGTTATTATTTTGAAATGTGATTTAGATCAGGTTTGACGTGGTTTCTGCTGTTTTAGTCTACAAAAACATTTGATTGTAAAGATTCAGAACTAACAGATTTTTTAACACTTCACTTACATGTAATGTTTTAATAAAAGTTTTAAAGGGGTCATATGATGCGATTTCAAGTTTTCCTTTCTCTTTGGAGTGTTACAAGCTGTTCGTGAATAGATAAGATCCCTAAAGTTGCAAAGACTAAAGTCTCAAACCCAAAGAGATATTCTTTATAAAAGTTAAGGCTGGTCCACGCCCTCCTAAAACACCTCATTTAAATACGCCCCCACATGTCTACTTCACAATGTGGGAAGATTTGCATAACGCCCGCCCAAATGTTCCAGAACACTTCAACCCAAATATTCAGATGTGTGCTGCACATTTTATGGAAGACTGTTTCTTGATCCTGGTAGAGTAGACTACAATGCCGGCTGTTCTGACTCACAGTCTGTAAGTACGTTTTCATATTTAAAGAATTTGCCACTGATGATTCAAACGCGAGTTTTGAGACTTGTTGTTTGTCATTTCTCTGATCACGAATGCAGACATGGTTTATATTTACGCGGTGTGATGCAACGCAACACATAAAAAGACAGTATAAGTTATTATA
>NW_015523670.1:0-1254 GCF_001515645.1 Sinocyclocheilus grahami
GAAACCTTCTGGATGGACAGCTGTGAGTGTTGCTCATCACTTTCTACGATTGATTGTGTCTCATTTCTTAACCTTAACCCTCTTCTCCATCGCTTTGGCATTCAGTCATCGCCTTCATGCTCTCTTTTACCTCTTTCTCTTATCTCCCTCTCACTTCCCCTTACTTTGTGGTCTGTGTCTGTCCTCTGCACAGTAGTGTCCGTTACTGCATTATTGCTGAGCTAGTGCATGTATGTGAATCTGCACTACCTGACAAAAAGCTGAGAGAGCAGAAACAAGCATGGCACTGAGACATTTCAACAGACCTAGAATCAGGCAGCATAAACACACGCTACAAAGCACTGATCGCACATATTGACTGTGTTTGTCATTAGTACAGCCACAAACGGCTCTTTTGAAATGTGGCAGTGATAATGAGAAGGCATACATTATGAATCTTAAAGGTGAAGTGATTTCTAGCTTGAATTCCCACTACTTTCATAGTATGTACACATTTCGATGAAGAACTTCCTTGAACACTCCTTTCCATGTTCATTGGTCAGACAGACAGATAACTGTGCCCAATTTTTCTAGGTTGTATGGAAGCCCATTTCCTCCATATAAGTAAATGATGACGTATAAACCTATCATGATTAAAATTCTATACTTTTTTCAAAAATTATTAAAAATAAAACACTAAAAACTCAATTCCTTAACATGCTACAACATTGTAATGTACATTAATTAAATCATTAGTATTTTTGTCAAATATTAATAATTAAAAATATAATTAAAATAGGGGAAGTGAGCATGCACAAGTACTCTAAATAATAAATTTTCAACCAATAAAATAAATTTAAAGATTTCTAATATGTCGAATGCATTGCATATCCCTAAATTTTAACATTGGAAAAACAACTCACTTCACCTTTAAGATACTGTCTTACTGCTTTGCACATGATATTCATATCCATTACTAGAATGTCATGTGATCACAACACTTTAGTCCAAAAAGCCAGAGACATCATTATTAAATCCAGACTCAATGTTGATTAGTGCAGTACATCTCGTTTTCATCTCACACTCTTCCACACTGCTCCTTCACTTGAGTGACAAATTTACTGATCCTTGTGATGTTTCAGGCCAGAAGATGATAATCATGCTTCTGTGATTCTCACACTCATCTTGAGCATAATTTCTTCTGCTGCCTGTCGGCTATTGCACGTCAAATTAAGTTGAACAAATGAGTCTGGATTGTCTTCTCTTTTCCCCCCA
>NW_015523671.1:0-1254 GCF_001515645.1 Sinocyclocheilus grahami
GCTTCCACTTCCTGTCACCGCCAACGTTTTTACGACAGTCTAGTGGTATGGATTATTTTGCATTCTAGATACAGGTTCAAGAATTTCTCTTAAAAGGAGAAATTCCTAACAATTCTGCAAATCGTCGGAAGGTTAGAATTTTTTCATCAAAGGTAACTATTAGTACCAAAATATTTTATAATGAAAAAGAGAATTGACTCTGTTACAACCTGGGCCATGTGCTTTTTTTAAATATCAAGCTACGTTCACTGTACTTGTTTAGCTCCTATTTCTATATCCTTTTCCAGTGTTTTCCTCAACAGTGTACAGGGAATTCCTGTGGCATCTACATGCTGATGGTAAGAAGGTTTCATTTGTCAAAGCTGTTAAATAATAAAATCAAACTCGTACAGTGTTATTTGTATTTCACAGTATGTTCTCAGCACCTGTACATCATGCCCACTAACATTCACAGAGGTAAGCTATATTTCCACGAATATACCATACTACTTCTGTGGCTTTTTTTGTTTTTTATTTTGCATTCTTTTAGGAGGAGGTGCCATTGATTCGCCAGTGGTGGTGCATTCAGTTGATGGAGAGGTTTTGCCTTGAAGGGTATGACAGACTCTACAGATACAATTTCAGTCTCTCGGCTATATTAAGTCACTGTGATACTAGAAAAGTGTTATACAAATAGAGTACATATACATTTACATATTTTACAAAGGCATGGACAGAGATTTGCACACTGGACAGAAGCAGCATCCCAACTCCTTCAGGGAACCCTTGAGCCGGTCTTTAGGGTGTCAAAATCCACCACCACCAAACAGTCACCCAGCAGAAGAGTTGTGGCTGAAGAGGACACTGATAAGGTAAATTTATTTTATTGGTCATATATCACAGTTGCATGCAAGTTGGATAAATAGATTAATTTGTTTGTGCCATTATATATTTGTATATTCAGGTGCAACAGCCTACCATTGTGAGAGACCTTCATACAGCTTGGTACTAGGGTAAACAACCACAGAGACTTATTCCGTGGAGAGGTGACGGAGCCTGCTTTTCTGCAGGTGAACGTCAACAAAATGCACTCAGCAAGGCCCTGGGGAGTGAATTCCCTTAAGCAAAGGATGACTTTTTGTTTATTTCCGTCTCAAGATGACATGGAAACATTTTTGTCATACGGTGTTGATAAACGAGGCCTGACATCAATGCCATGTTCCTCAATGTGCAATTGTAGTAGATGAGGGAGGGAATGAATGAATTCATTTATGA
>NW_015523672.1:0-1254 GCF_001515645.1 Sinocyclocheilus grahami
TATTGTAATGCATTACTTTTAAAAGTAACTTTCCCTAACACTGCTGTTGAGTGCATGTGTACATAGATCAAGAAGAAGATCATTACATAGATCATTTAAAAATGTCCCATAGAGGTGCCACACTAAAGGGTCAAATTTAGCTGTTTGCACCGTCTAGAAAACCTCTTAAAATTATGAAATGAATTTCTTGTGCTTTTAACATCACAACTCATTTTAGTCACTAGTGGTTTTGGACTGTGCACATTTTTGTGATGTCTTCAGCCAATCATGTAGCCATGAAGTCATTTTGGCTTAAAAGTAATTACTTATATGGCATTTATTCAGGTTATTGGCTCAAAAGGTTCTGCGTTCCATGAGCAAAGATGGCATATTTCAGACTGCTACTGGGAGGGTCCTGCACCAGCCAAGCAACTGCCATTGAGATAAATGGAAATGTTAACGGATAGCTCTCTCCACATATTATAGTCCAATTAGTTCCTCCATAAATCATAAAGTAGACGTGAAAAGGGAATACTATATCAAATTCCTCAAGAAAATTCTGGGTGGCGAACTGAAAGTCTTGAAATAATATTATTAGCACTGCTCTTTTAAAAACAAAATAAATACATAAATACATAAAGCCCCAAAATACACCTACAGGCAATTCAAGGTGTACTACCTTAAAATACCTTACCTATAAAAGTCTGTTTTAAAAAGATGTTTAGATATTAATTAAAACAAAATATTTTTGTAGCCTCATTTTTTTACTTGACTCATTTGAACTGTGTATATTTTATTCAGCACCACACATAATGTAGAGATAAATGACATTTAATAATAAAATAATTCCAACTATCCCCTAAACATCAAATTGGGTCGGGAAGTGCAATTGCCGCTGCTTAATTAAAAAGGAAGTGCACTGAATTTTTATTTTTATTTATTTATTTTTTTTTTTCTGAAGGTCACATGTTTCTGACTTCTAGCAGTTTAACATCCCAAATATAGTTTTAGTACGCTTGCGGCTTCATTAAGCAATAGCTGCTTATTAAAATCCACATTCCCTCTCACACACACACACACACACTCACCTCCATCAGGAAGGGGTCGGTCTTAGTGGAACGTCCGGTCGCCACACACTGAAATGTGGCGTTCTGTCCTGCGTTCACCTCCACATCCCCGAGTCTGGAGAAATGAGGCACTTTATCTGTGCAAAAAGAGAAGTAAAAGCTATTACTAAGCGATGTTTACCAATTAAAACTATAATCAAGTTAACTG
>NW_015523673.1:0-1253 GCF_001515645.1 Sinocyclocheilus grahami
AGCACATTAGCAAATGCACAGCAACAAATCTAGTTTTATTAACAGTCAAAAACAAACATAAACATCTGATTGCCTAATTTTCTGCCATTGTGAAATCATTTTTTCCTTCATCCATCTTCCTTCTACTGACTGACAATCATTTCATTTATTATATTATTCATAATGTTTTTTTATCATTTCATGACAGATTGATTAGCTTACATGTGAGTGTCAACCTTAAGGTTTTTAAATGACATAAACAAAACTAAAAAAGTATTTCACAAAACATCCCAGAATAAATGAGATTCATTCATTGCTAACACATCTTTATGCTATTCTTATGCTTCTTTTCTTTTTAAAGGCAATTGGGAAACTCACTTTTGATGTTCCCACCAAAATGATGTCACTTCCTGGAGAATTATGTCGTTAGTGATACTAAGGACAGAGAGGAAAAGCTGTAAAAAGTAGAACATTATTCAAAATATTCACTTTTTCACACATATTCACTTTTTTTTTTCTCTCGTAACAAGCCTATGTTTTAAAGTATGGATGGTATTTCTGATTTGGGAACTGCCACACAATTATTTAAAATAATATGGTTGCGCTACAACAAATATGCATCCATCAGTTTGAATGAGCAAAATTTTCCATCATGCTCTATTTTTAGCTATCATGCAATGCTTGGTATTTTAAAGCAGCATTTTTAAATATTCAAATATCATGTCACTCCTCCACCAACTGAAACATCACAAGCACAGCTTTCACAGGTCTATAAAAACAAAGCCACTTGAATATGAACATCGCTGATAAAAGTGAAGGCATGTACCAACAGGTAAAAGTAGGGTTCCACATAGAATACTTATAAATGTGTTGATGTTTCATGACTAAGCAACTAACTAAGAATATGTTTAGAGCGAACGTCTCGCTTATAATAATATTATTTTTACTTGCAAAGGAGCAGCATCAGTGTGCATGCAAAGTATTTATGAAATGTACTATCTTAAAATGGAAATTATACTAGAATATGTTTACACAACAAAAATTGTACTATAAACTGATTTTTTTCACTTTGTGTTTCTGCAAAGTTTCACACAGACGACAAAATTGTCAAAACAATCCTAGTTCACACGTATCTGCGAAAACGACTAAAAATGCTGTATTATTCATGCCATGCCAGTAGACACTACAGGCCAGTTTTAATAACAGCTTGCACCGGCACAAACCATTTATTGGTGTTAAAATAGTACTGTCAGGATTTACTAAAGACGCACAGT
>NW_015523674.1:0-1253 GCF_001515645.1 Sinocyclocheilus grahami
CACACACACACACACTCTCTCACTCAGTCATTAATACACACACACTCACACTCGCAGTCTTGTACTGATTTGCTGAGTTTTGTGTAGTGTTTGTGTGATACGTTGGTCTCCAGCTCCACACTCTCACATTCACACACACTTGCTTTCTTAAGTAAAAGCACAAGAAATGGATTTCTCTCGTTCCTGTGCGTTAAATATCAATCTCTCTGTGAAAAACCCCAAGACACAAACATCATCTGTCTGTCCGTCTATTGTTCTGTCTTTCGTTCTATTTGTATTTCTGTGTAGATAGACACAGGTGCACTTCAGAAACAGTCTTTCATTTTCATTAGAAAAGGGCAGATATGAATAATGGGTCGAGGCGTTAAAACTAAACTGTCCTGTTCAACTTTAGCGTGTGTTCTTGTGCTGCTAACATGAGTTATGAGTTATTATAGCATTAGAAGTTGTGTTCTGACACATTTAATGATCGAGTGTTTCAGGCCTAATGTGTCGTCTAATGTTCAAAACATGTTACTTCGTGTTTTATGAACATACGGTTCTGATGGCTCAGTCTGACTGAATCTCTCCTCATGTTCTCCAAGCGTTTCGCCCCGAGCTTTCACTTTGTTTCCTGTGAAGACAGGAAGTCACAGATTAACTTTAATTTGTCACTTTGTTGCGGCTGTGGAACGAGAGCGAGCGATCCGTCAATCACGCCGGACATCTTTAGCACAGATGTGCCATCGCCGGAAGGAAAAACAAATCTGAGTGATTCATTCCCATAACAGAAATATTTACAAAGCGGCTCTTTGTCGTGAATCAAAGCTCCTCGCTTTCATTCCAGAGAGCGTCAAGGTTGAATCCTGTTCTTGATTAGAAACCTCCAGCTCTGGGAGTCTCATGGCTGCTGAACTGGGGTTTTGTGAAGATGATGAGCGAGAGTCGTTGCTGTAGTGTTCGTGATTCAGAGTTTGATATCGCGGCCTCGGCGCAGACGCCTCGTAACCCTCACGACCCCAAACGCACTCCGTCTTCAGCTCTGCGTTCGGTTGCTCAAGGCCTACAGCGGCACAGTGAAAAATGGTTCTCACAAAAATGAGTTCCTTAAGCCCTCGGCTCCAGAAAAGTAATTAAGCATCTAAATGAATCTTGACTTGTATGTTTTCTGAGAGGAGTGTCTTTTTCTCTGCTTGCTTCTCACGCGATCCCGATTCATACACATACTGTACTCACAGAGCTCCAGTATTTAAGCTCTTCACTAAAACAGAATC
>NW_015523675.1:0-1253 GCF_001515645.1 Sinocyclocheilus grahami
ACTGTGTAAGCACTGTTGTGGAGAACAATTTAGCATTAACAGTCTCACACAAGCAACTGAAAAATAGTCCTCTTTTTATTAGGTAAGGTTAGGACTTACCAAGCGTACCGTATATACCAAGTACAGTATGTGTCTTGTTTGTTACCACATAATACTACATTTTTCCATAGGTGCTACACATTTACCATGTACTTATCATTAGTATGTACAGTAATGTGTATTATTAGTTACCATATATGGATACTGTAAGGACATGCCTGTTTGTACCCACTTGTCCATAAGTACTACATTTTTACCATGTATATACATTAGTAAGTACAGTAAAGTATCTAATTAGTTACCATGTATGGACACTACCTGTAAGTACCCACACTTGTCTGTATGTACAAAATAATTACCATGCATGACTGTTATGTACAGCCGTGTTTCTTATTTGTTACCATATACATACACTTCAGAACCAAGAACAGAGAAAAAGAGAAAAGGTCTGAAGTGACTGTCAGTGTTTATTGATCTTCATGATTTTGTGTTTGGTGGTATGGAAACATCATGTTCATGTGATTACCTCAACAAATAATCTCTGTTGCATGACTGTTGTCTGTCTGGGTCTTTGTGCAAACTGAGTTTATTAATGTCATATTTCAAAATGTACCTAATGAAAGGTTTCCTAAAAAAATGGATGGTTTGTTAGGTAGTAAATAAAAAAGTTATTTTTTCCCCTCAGTATAATTACATACACAGTCTAATTGTGCATGACATCTTGCTTGCTTTATGACTAAATTTATATTCCTAATGCCTGGTATAATTTACATCTGATATACTGCAGGATGTTCAGTGACAACAACGCACAACAGTGATGTTCACATTGGTCTCTAATAAGATCCTGGACAGTCCCTGTTCTTGAAGTCACTAGTTTGTCTGGTCAGTAGCTTGTCATCGTCTCAGACGGGGCAAGAATGTAACGTTACCAGTTCTGCTTCTGTGAACTGGAAAGAGACAAGGAAGAGACATAATTAACTAAAATGCAGCTTATTGGAAATCATTGTGGAGACGCCCAACTTAACATCTGCAGCCTGCCTTCTGTTTGTCATCCTGATGATAATTAACTTATTGATCGTGAAGTTTTGTCATAATGCTCGAGCTTCTATTCGTTCTGTAGTCTTCTGTACATCAAAATAGAGAAAATTAAAGTGCTTATATAAAAAATTATAATAATAATAATGACAAGATAATATCAAGGACTGCTGATTATG
>NW_015523676.1:0-1253 GCF_001515645.1 Sinocyclocheilus grahami
ATTTTTAAAAACATGCTAATGTTGTAAATGTAATATAATGTAAATGTCCATGGACCATGGTACCATGTTGAAATATCATGTTAATACCATGGTAAATGTCAGAAGACCATGGTGATATCATGGTACCATGCTAAAAGACCATGTTGTTTGTTCAAAAACCCATGTTAATATGATGGTGCATGTCCAAAATTAATGATATGACCATGGTATAAGTCCAAAAACTGTGGTAATGCCATGTTACTTTTTGATATTTTTTGTTAGAGTCTGTCAGCTTATTTCCAGAAGATTTCATAAACTTATAAACGTGCTTTTCAGAAGTGGCCATGTGTCTTTTTTTTCTTTTAAGTTCAGACACTTCTGGATATAATTCTCCTTCTCAGAAAAGTGACCCAATGTGGAACCTGTGCGACGTGGTAAAATGTAGTCTGGGTGATAAATTGAGGTCTTATCTAAACGTATTTGATGTTTGAGCTCAAAGTGACAGGGGCTAATGATGTTAGTGCTTAGAGCCAAGCCGTCCTGGCTGTTTGAGATGGGGCCAAGAGGCAGGTCACCAGACGCTGCTTCTCAGAATGAACCTGTAAGAATAGCCACGGGTTGGAATGAAGCGGAACCACACATATCAACCTTTGTCCTCAATGCTTTCTTTCTTTCACATCATATTTTTATCATCACCCTCCATGGATGAAACTGCTTTGACAAATTTTTGATAAGCTTTTTTACAATGCTGTCTTTTGTACCCACATTAAATTCTCTTTTATATTATTTTTTTACTTTTTTCAAAGGACCACAGTCTGGTTTTATTTACCGCAGTCTTTTATCGTGTAATGAAATCAGTGCTAGATGCATCAGGGGTCCAGAATCTTTTGATATGTGTTCATTTATGTGCTTGTATGAAGGGCTTTTTTTTGTTGTTGTTCCTGCTTTGTTTTAAACCTGGTTTGTGTTTTAGTAGTGTATTGAGATTTTAGGTTTAACTGGAATCCTAATCTGTTCATGTCTCTATAGCCCTGAGGAGGAGGATGAAGAGTGGTGTCCTCCTCTGCCTGAGCGATCTTATCTAATTGAGGGTCTGGAGGATGCAGCCACTCTGCATTTGAGAGGAGAGGGAACCAACAGAGCCACGACCTACAGCCTGCAGTCCACAGCAACTCTCACACCCTCCCCCAACGAGGAGCAATTCCCTCCGAACCTGCACCATCCAGACCTGCTGCCACAGTAAAAACACACACACACGCACATCAGGACTCAGC
>NW_015523677.1:0-1253 GCF_001515645.1 Sinocyclocheilus grahami
CTTATTACTGTGACTGGTTTACTTTAAACAAGATTTAAAAGAATCGTCTCTATTTTGTCCTGACAGCAGAAAACAAAACAAAACACACAGTACACCTCTTTATAAGGTTTAAATGTGTAAAATATAACTTAATTCACTTATGTCTAATTCTATTGTATTTTTTATAGTAAAATATCTATGATATAAATCAAGGTATTACCATCTGATGTTTCACAGTAATATCACAGAACATTTTGTAACATAGAAACTGCCTTGATAACAATTTACAACAATTTATTGAGGTTACCATGTTTTTTTTTTTTTAGATTTTAGAGGCAATTTCACTTTGTCAGGTGAAGTTGTGAAAAAAAATGGCATGGATATTTATCAAAAATTTTACAAATCATTTATTGAACAATTATTATATATTCACATTAACAATATGTAATTATAGCACAGATTAAAAAAAGAGAAAAAATAGCAGCACATGTAATTGTCAGATTTGTACTTGTAAGAATCATTATTTTAATCTTGTATTTCATATTAGGAGTGTAAATTCATTTATTATAACTGAAAGGTGTGATGATCAGTGGGCTTGGGTTTTTACGTCCATAGATGAAGGATGGGCTAAATAATGGATAGAGTTTTTCAGTGAAAGACTGAGCAGTGAAAGAGTAGATATGAGAGCTGGACTCCACATCATAAAAGCAGACCAGACCCTCCTCATAATCCACAAACACACCGACCCGCTGCGGCTTCACTCTCAGAGACAGAGAGACAGAAGGACCAGCACAGGCTTCATATTCATCTCCATTCCTCAGAATCACAGTCCAGTATCCATCACTGGGTCTCAGTGTGATCTCTCCCTTCCTGTTAATGGATTCTCTGGCCACTCCTAAATCCCATTCAGTCTTTCCCTTCACCTGCACCTCAAAATAAAATCTCCCTGACGAGAATCCCTCCTTTCCCAAGACATTTACATTTGGATCAAATCTCTCTGGTTTGTCTGGGAGTTTCTGTCTAATGTCTCCACATCTCACTTGTTTTCCATCATCAGACAGAATGAGTTCAGGTTGAGCTGTATCAGGATCCAGAGTCACATCCACTGAGAAAACACAGAATATCCAACGTGATCTCATGATAATTCGTATGTATTTTACGTAACATGTGGTTCTATAAAATGTACATTTACTTACGTTTTTACAGACATTAAAACGTACAATACTGATGTATTTCAGCATTTAAACATACAAAATTGACGTATTGACGACACC
>NW_015523678.1:0-1253 GCF_001515645.1 Sinocyclocheilus grahami
AAATAATGATCTTTAAAAAAGCATCATATGACCCCTTTAATCAGTAATCAGTATTCTGTTTCTTCAGCTATAAATCTTATTATCTCTCTGCTTGAGTTAGCTACAGCAGTTTTCTGTTGTTAAATTTTTGAATTAGTTCAAGCTGATTGTAAAATGTGCATCCCCACTATTTGTTTGCTGAAATGACTTTCATATATGCCGTTGTACTGTATCATTGGTTTGGGATTGTCATTTTAATGTTGGAAAGTGTTTGAGCTTTTTGTTTCACTTTATTTTAACCTTGAATATGTTTCTGAACAAACTAACTCAATGTCAGTGTTGCATTATTACTGAATTAATTGATCAAATAAATGCAGCCTTATAAGAGACTTCTTTCAAAAACATAAAAAAATCTTACACACCCCAAACTTAAAAAAAAAAAAAAGTAGCAGGAAAAAGACTCAATATAAAACTCCACCACCTGCCAAAGCAAAGCTTGTTTGGATGGAGATGGACACTGTAAAAGAAAGAAAAAAAGAGTAAAGGAAAAGACAAGAGAAAGCTTGGATGTGACAACAACATCAGCCTAACTGTCCGCTGTTAGTCAGCTAAAAAATGGACTTCTTCACATTTATAAACTGGAAGAGAAAAAGGTCACTTCACAGAAAGAGAAGAAGATGATTAAAGAGCAGGAGAGTCCAGAAGCAGTTACTGCTTGAAAAATATGTCAGTGATCCAGCCATGCAACACCTGCTCACCAACAAACACAACAGGTTCAATAAGTCAAAGACCAAGAGGATGGTCTCACTCTCAATGTTTGAGCATGAAGAAGATAAATAAATACATACATACATACATATAAATATATTTATGCTCTAAATATGGAAATCCTGCAAGTTTGATTTTGTAAACAACATTATTATCAAAACTCTTATAGCAACCCCAGACATGCCCTCAGACATTTAGTTTTGATAATGTGGCTTTTCATTTGTAGCTTCACATGTTCACCACTAGATGTCCTACCTAGAACTAATATTGTTCTCTAGTAACTTACTCTTTATGGCATTCTGTGGTTTCAGTTTGTCCTTTGTCTGTCTCTTATTCCCATATTCCTCAGCTCCCTTTAAAGTATTGTGTTTCATGTTTTCAATAAACTCTTAGCTGCTCATTCATTAATGTGTAACACAACATTTGAATCCAACTCCTTCATCCTTCAGCAGTTTTATTTGCACCTCATGTTCTATATATTGAGGAAAGTTACTTTATTTGCATTA
>NW_015523679.1:0-1253 GCF_001515645.1 Sinocyclocheilus grahami
TATATATATATATAGAGAGAGAGAGAGCGAGAGAGAGATACATGCATACATATAGACAGATTTGAATTGATATCACGTTTCTGGAAGTACTGTAATAGTAATATTTGGAGTTTAACTCTCTCCAGTAATGCCAGATTATGTTAATACTGTGAGAACAAGGGCCTTCTAAATCCCTTATTTTTTTCTGTTATTTGAGGTCTGTATTTTTCTGTGAAATGTATTACTCGTGCAGAAATTGTGTTACTCATGCATGAATGGAGCACTGAACACTGTGTATCAGAAGATGCTGAAAACCCAATAGAGAGCCCAATAACATCTAGTCCTAAATCCATTTTATGATTCAGCCTCATGATTAGCATGCGTTTAGTTTTTGTCTTTCTCTCATTAGAATTTGTTTATACACTACACGTGAATGTCCTGTGTGATCGCAACACATATTCTGACACTTTCAATATGGTCATCGTCTCAACCATACCTCCGCAGGGAAGTCCCAGGAATGCCGAAGAAATTCCAGGGTGAGAATTCCAAATCGGCCACCGCGAGGGCCCGGAAGGCTGAGGCCAAAGCAGTCGCTGATGCACGCAAACAGAAGGAGCTGGAGGACGCGCTCTGGCAAGATACCGACAAACATGTCATGAAGAAAGAGCAGAGGAGGGTAGGACTGATTACTTGGTTCAACAACTTATGTCCTTAAGAACAGGGAAAGTGATATTTGTTAGGGTCAAATGAAAATGATGATCCAGCAGGCCTTTGATATATGTCATGTACCATTACTGTGATTAGATTTTGTCTCCAGCATCCACCCCTAATTGGCAGTACCTTAGAAAGCAGAAGAGAAATACAGTACAGCAGTGCCTAGTATAAACACAAGGTGGCAGTAAAGATCTTCGTCTCTACAGACCAGTACCTTCATAGCATTTAAGAAAGTTTGACATTGAAATTGTTCTAAATGAAGTAGTTAGTAGTACCCGGTGAGACATTGCTATCCATTAGAAGTCACAGGAAAATAACGTCATGACAAAGCTAGTTGGCACCATAAGAATAAGAACACCCTTCACCTGGGACTAGCCTGGGCTGCAGTTCTCAAAAGCATTTTGAGCTAAGTTGATCGTAGAGACCATTGGTGGCAATGGTTAAACAATCTACTTAGGCTTATGATGCTTTTGGGAAATGCAGCCCTGAACTGTGATATCAGCATATAAGGAAAATATAAGATATATGTAACAAAGAAAAAGTTATTTTGAGTTCTCCAT
>NW_015523680.1:0-1252 GCF_001515645.1 Sinocyclocheilus grahami
GAGAAAGGAAAATTTGAAATCGCATCATATGACCCCTTTAATAATTTGACAATTAAAACGTGAACTGCATTGCCTATTATTTTTATTTTATGATCTTCCTGAGCATTGTTTTCCCTAACATTTCAGTCCAGACCATGTGAATCCTGCTCCAGTATTTGCATTGCAAATGAATCAGCTTCAGGCTGCCCTGGGCTTTAACATCCACACCAGGATCTATACATTTCCATACAGAACGTCTACATCTACTGCTCATAAAAAAGCAATTGAGAGGTTAATAGGGTGGGCATATTGAACCTGTAAATTGACAGTCTCCAATGGTTAACCTATAAACCCATTAAAAGAGAAATGCATTATTAGTCTACATGCTGCGGCTGGTCTTTGTTCCAGATGGCGTGGCGGTGAGCTAAACATGCTGCCAATACTTCCCAAACAATTTCTGCTCATTTGTGCAAAATTAAGGCTCCCTTTATATGTTTAATGTTTACAGTAAGCAAGCAGGGCAACAGAACAATGCATAATGTAGAACTTAACAAAATGCATATTATGCACCTAATTATGCAGTGTTCATGCAACAGTTTATTTACAGTAATAAATATGATAAAACTATTAGACAACAAATACTTAATATCAAATTATTTATATGCTTATAATACAGTATAAATTAGATAACTTTCTTTTATTTTTATTTCATTATTAGTGTATATTATAATTTATTATTATTATGAATTATTATTAGTCACATTTTGGTGTTCATGCAAGTGTTTTTACATATATAAGTACTAAATAATATTATTAGACAACATGTACTTACATGTGCATTATATTGTTGAGCTATTGACAATTATACATTGTTGTTCATAGTATTATTATTAGTAATCACATTTTATTATTCACGTAAGTGTATTTATACAAATAAGTACTGAAAATATTATTGGACAACATTTTATGGAGCCGTTTACATTTAAGCATTGCTGTTTTACAGAATTATTATTATTAATATTATTATCATCATCACATTTCATATTAGTAATCACGTTTCAGTGTTGTAAGTTACATAAATAAGTACTAAAATAGTTTTGGATAACATGAACATATAGCATAATTATTTTGTAGAACTGTTTACAATTATGCATCGTTGCTTATAGTATTATTAGTAGGTATTGTATTATTAATATCCACATTTCAGTGTTGATGTAAGTGTATTTACTTAAACAGTAAGTAATATGTACTTTAGGGCTGGGCAAAAAAAAAA
>NW_015523681.1:0-1252 GCF_001515645.1 Sinocyclocheilus grahami
GTATGTTCCTTCTACAAAATAGAAGGTAATATTTGTAGTTATGTAATAATTGTAGTAATGTAGTAATTTGTAGTAATGCACTTCAAATTAACTTTGTTATAAAGAGTGCATATGACTAAAGTATGATTTGAAGTAGACTTTTAAAGGGATAGATCACCCAAAAAAGAAAATTCTATCATTAATCACTCACCCTCATGTCGTTTCATCAAAAGTATTTTAATTTGTGTTCCGAAGATTAACAAAGGTCTTACGGGTTTAGAACGACATGAGGGTGAGTAATCAATGACAGCATTTTCATTTTTGGGTGAACTATCCCTTTAATGGCAGTAAAAAATTTGCCCCTCTGTCTTTTCCCCAGTACAATCAGTAATGTGGATTTCGATAACTATATGAATGGGTCGATCCATGAGGGTGATTTAGACACACGAATGACTTCAGAAGAGGAAAGCCCAGTACCGGAGACAGCACGGACTTGAAAGAGAAGTAGTTCTAGAACGGCCCCAGAGACCCAGAAAAAAAAAGAAGAGACAACCCAAAAAGTCCGAACACACAAATTAATGAAAAACTTATGGACTTTTTAGTAACACCAACAGTGCCACCAAAACAACATGATGAAACTAAGCTTTTCCTTCTAAGTTTAGCACCTCAAATGAGATCTATGGGAAAAAGAGAACAAACCAGAGCCAAAATAGAGATGCTACGTATCCTGGATGACCTGGATGCGCAGAGTCAGGCACATCATGGGCCAGGTGTGCCTAGTTACCACACAGGACCACCACTGTTTGGCAGCTGGAATGCTCCACATTAAAATATTGTGGCACCCTCAGCTTCCTCAACATATCTTATGCCATATTCATAGTTATAGTTCAATGAGATTTAATATATTTGTTTATTTATATTTATAGTTATAATTCAATGATATGTAATTTATTTATTTGTCTTTCTGTCTGTCCGTTTTGCTTGCTTGCTTGGTTGATTGATTGATTTGGAAATTGTTTCCTAATCCTGTTTTATGTTTTAGATTACATAACTGATACAGTTACTGCAATTATTTTTATTAAAAGTATCAATGTGTACATTACTGTGCTATCTTGTCATATGGCTCACATGGTAAAAATCCATTTAATTAATTATTGTTTTGAAAGAATTTTTTTCTTTCTTCCAACAGCATACTATTATTACAGTGTAACAGAGTAATAAGATGTTACAGCTCACAGAGACTGTAACATCTTATATCAGTTTCTGTGAAGAC
>NW_015523682.1:0-1252 GCF_001515645.1 Sinocyclocheilus grahami
CTTTTCCACAACATTCTAATTTATTGAGATGCACCTGTATGTAGCAGAAAAGGAGCACACTTTAAAATGCCAAGTCTTTTCACACACAGGGTTTTACAAGGGACTGATTGGTGGAAAAGGTGGGATAAGAAGACACGCTTATCAGCTGTGGTGCAATTGTCAGTTCACTTTATGTGACCAGGTACAGTGGAAAAAAAGCTGTTTAACATGTTTTACATGCATATGTAATAAATAATCATAACATGGGTCATTCAGATATATATGTATGCTTGTGTGTCCGTTGATATTGGCCTCAGTTTTAAACTCCTTACCTGTTCTGATAACTAAAGTAAGCAGCATCTCGTGGTATAGTGCATAGCTGCTTCCCATAGCAGCACAGAGTTTGGGGAGAAAACTCAAACTGTGAGGGAGAACAAAAAAAAATATTAGCCAGCGTCATGTTGGCGAAAACACAAAACATGACAAATGTCTGTTTAAATGTTTGTAAATACAGATCAGTTCCATGCATCTTTCAGATAAATATATTCTTGAATCTGTGCTATGACACAAAACCCCATGTTATGACTAACTCTGCGGACAAGAAAACAAATTTGGTTAACTCAACGCCTATACTATAACGCTCATTACGGCATCAAACTCTTATTGAATCTGTCTACAAACAGAGAAAAACACTGATTTATAAAACAGGAACCACCTCAGAGGTACAATTTAATGTGTGCAAACACTCCTGCACTTTCCATTTTACCTTCCTCCCACAACAGTAGCCAAGGCTCTGCATGACCAGGTCGATCTCCTGCTCAAACACCTCCGCCAGCTTGGAGCAGTACTTGTAGACGCGTGACGTCTTGCGATTGTACAGCCAGGCGTTGTTGAACATGAGCCAGATGTCATCCACATACTGCCATGGTTCTTGGTACTGGCCCGTGTCGAGCTTCCGTTTGATAGTAGACAAGTCCATGGGATTCTTCACTATGTCAAAATAGTCCTGTAATTCATCACAAGTGACAATGTTGAATATTAGTCAAGTAGAAATATCCATTTACATGTGAGAGAACTAACTTAATACATTCATTTTCAGCATTTAGAATGCATTTGAAATCCCACAACGGATTCCTCCCAATAATGCACATTTCCAATTATACACATTTAAACGTTTATGGTCAGTAAAAATTTTGAAAGAAAATTCAGCTTTGCTATAAAAAAAAAATGCACATTTTGAAATCGGTGCTACATGATTAGAGAAAACAGAGAA
>NW_015523683.1:0-1251 GCF_001515645.1 Sinocyclocheilus grahami
ACACACACAGACACACACACACACACACACACATATATATATATAATTAATATAATTAATATAATTAATTTGAAGGCAAATCAGTATTCAGACAAATCTGCAAATCTGCATTTAAAGAAATATAATAGTGTTTAAAGTCATTTTCCTTAGCAGTTTTTTCACTCTATTACACTTCAGAGTTTCAGATTGTTCCTCAAAATATTTGCCGAACAAACAATCTGTGAATGTGTGTGTCTGTGTAGCATGGTCATGAAAGAGCATGATTATTATTACCCAGCTGTGTTTTAGTCAGATCAGGGCACAGGAATAGCTCTGCAGGAAAGAGAGATGCATGCTGGGAGCTTCCTTCCTTTCCCATTGACAAATGTTACTTAAATTATTCACCCTAAAATAAACACCTGGATCATCTCTGCCAGCACCATGAAAAAGTGTAGTTTGTGACTTATCTATTCAGTGTTGTAGAGGCAGAGATCACTAAGAGACTGCCGAAGGATGGTATTTCTACTGCGGGTAAATTACATCAGTAGGACTGACAAAAGGCTTTTCACATTCAATAAAAATCAGCCAGTTTCATGCATATATAACACACATAACTTATCACGCTGTGAAATGATTTAGGAGAACAAATTCTAGTTGGAATGGCTGAACACAACCTCTGTTTCTGATAATGAAGTACATGTAGGGTAAGCAATGTAAAATATAATTATGTAAAATGTAGCTAAATAAATGGGACAATAAAAACATGTAGGGTCACTTAGAGGGTCATATCTTATTAGATAAAGGAGCTTGAACTGTTCAATAAATTATACTGAAACTTTCAGAATTCCATTTATTAAGCTACAAAATGGCTCATTCTGAACTAATGCAACTTTCTAAAGTCAACACATAATTGTTAAGACTCTCCTATTGGGTAATGAGAAACTTGGCCTGCCCAAACATGGTGAGGTAATAAAAATAAAGCTGAATATTAAATGAATAAACATTAGTTTACTATGTAGCAAAATCCATGATCATTTCAGTATGACTTCATCCATTTATGAGACACAAAGAATAGAGTAGAAAAAAAGAAACAATTTTAGACCTGAAAGTAAACCCACAGCGTCTGTATAACAGAATAAGTCTCTCAATCAGATCCAAATTAGTTATTTCCTAAAGGCAAAACAGAAAAACACAAAAAGTTTAAATCTAAGAGGCCAGAAAGAAGATGCAAAATGCCGTTTTTAAGTGTATTTCATTAGTTTTATAAATGCA
>NW_015523684.1:0-1251 GCF_001515645.1 Sinocyclocheilus grahami
TTGGAAATGTAAACTGATATTTCCTACTGACACACTACAGCAAACTGACTTAAAACCATTTTTACCTGGTAAAAATACTAGTGTTCTAATCATTTTGGCCACCGCTGTAATTCAAAAGATCAGCATTTATTTGAATTAGAAATAACATTATAAATGCCTTTTCGGTCATTTTTGATCAAATTAATTTCAGAATTACCATCTTATACCCCAAACTTTTTAACATTAGTGTGTTTTTTGTATCTATAGGACAGAATTTATATTTCTTACTCAATTAATCTAATAATATTAATATAATAATATTCAAATAATATTCTGACTCAATTATTTTATATTGTTTTTATTATTATATTACGTTTTGTGTCATCTTCAAACAGAAATATTTTCAATACTGTCAAAAAAGCCAAAAACATCAAAGTTTTATCCTGTCTAGTCAGAATTATCAGAGGTATCTGTATCTGGACTAAAGTAAACAGCTTGAGGCAGAACTATGCTAGAATCCGGCAGCACTGACTGTGAGACTCACTGCAGATGTCAATACAGCCCTTCTGCAGTACTTAATATAGCACTGCAGGGCCTTCGCCTAGAGCCCTCGAGCCCTGGAGTGAACCAGATACTGCACTACCATCAGAGACAGTCAAGTCATCACTATTCGATGACACACGCTTTTTGGCTGAAATGGACAAAAATCAATAGAGCAAATGTTTGGAGCATGGAACAGGAAGGCAATTTGTGCAAAGACTATGCTCATTTATCTATGATTACAGTCTGAAGATTTTGAATGCAAAATCTGTCTGGAGTGACCAGATAAAAAAAAAAAGGGAAAGTGGGGTCAGAAAAAATGTTTTGTTGGTGTCAGATGCCATTTATGTATTTTTGTTTAGCTCATATGTGAGAATTCAATCAAAGAAATGCAAATGGCCAGCTAAAAAACAAAAAAAATATGACTGTTACATGTATCCTATGCGACACAATAAAGTGACAGACCATAAATGCTTCTTTTTATGAAAACCAGAAAAAAATGAATTTTCTCCTTCTGCAGTATCAGTTTTTTTTATGGTTGGTGGTGTAACAAATTTCATTTATGCTACTGTTTAAAAGTTTAGGTTAGGTTAGATTTGTAATTTCGTTAAAGAAGTCTCAGTGTATGCTCATCACAGCTGAATTTATTTGAGCAAAAATAGAGTAAAAACATAATGTGAAAATATATTTACAATTTAAAATAACTGTTTTCTATTTGAATATATTTTAAAA
>NW_015523685.1:0-1251 GCF_001515645.1 Sinocyclocheilus grahami
ACACACACACACACACACACACACACACACATATATATATTATATGATTCGTATTAGTGATTTTATTTTATTGAAAACAGACTAGTGGAAATGGTAGTCAATAGAGGTTTTGTATGTTTATTAGTCTGCTGGATCTGGCACAGCTTCATTGCATGACAACAAGCAGTCATGTTCATGGCCCTGCCTAAGGCGGCCCTCTAGTGCCTGTAAAAGACATCACATCA
This sequence comes from Sinocyclocheilus grahami, assembly GCF_001515645.1. NCBI lineage: Eukaryota > Metazoa > Chordata > Actinopteri > Cypriniformes > Cyprinidae > Sinocyclocheilus > Sinocyclocheilus grahami. The sequence goes on from NW_015523685.1 coordinate 225, forward strand.
ACAGTGTGCTAAAAGCCATGAGCTGAGCTGCTTTTAAATCATGTTACTTTCCTTCTTCTAGAAAACATCATATTTTTTTTAATCACTGGTGTCTACATCACTGAATATTATCTGAACATATTGTTTTCACACAGGATGAGGTGATTATATTAAATAGTCCACTTTGAAAAATATTTAGATGAATTACATATTTATATAGGCTACAGCTATGGTTATTTTGATATTGTGACTGTCACATTATTCTGTTCTATTGTTCTTCAGACCTTTTTATAAAAAAAACATTTGATATATCAGATGAACTCAAACTTAAACCAATTTAAAGAACTTAAAAATAGTTTATGTGTTTCTAAATAATATTTATAATAAATAAATGTATGCTAATAAAACATAATACTTTATTTAAAGATAGTATGTATTTATTTGTATGTATGCTTGTTTACTCAATGTATTTACTTTTTAATCCAGCTTTCCCCAAATAAATTTGTACATGATATCGGATATTTCGCTGCCTTTCAAATAATTTTGTTCGAATTTTAAATCTAAAAAATAAATAATAATAATAATAATTATTATTATATTGCATGTATTCTTAGTCATATTTCAAATAACCTATACTTTTTGCATTATTTGTCCAGTAGATGGAGGCATGCATGCTTGATTTGAGAACTGCAATCTGGTAGTTGAAGGATCACTGCACTGGCACTTTGACCTTCCATTGATAATTTGACAGATAAGATAAAAACCACACAGGGATAGAGATTGTTCAGTGAATTATGCTCAAATTAATACAGGGCGATGTTTACACAAAATGTATTGTCAGGTCACCTTGAGGAGCACGTGCATTTCAAGGACAAATATTCAAGTGGAAAAGGATGTAAACTTTTGTCATATTTTCCAAAAACACACAGAGCTCGAATTACATAAAAACAATAATAAAAACAATAAAAATGAAAAATATAATGATAATTATATAGGCCTACCCTTACAACAATGGCTCATTTTATATTTCCAAAACTCCATTCATTAA
>NW_015523686.1:0-1251 GCF_001515645.1 Sinocyclocheilus grahami
AATCATTTCTTTCACAGAATAATTTTAACTGCTGCCAAAGATAAACAGAACCACAGTACAAAAACAAAGAATTTCCCATACATTTTTTGCACACAAAAACAACCATGGAAATGCAATGACATTTTTTACACATCACATTCAAATCTTATATATCTGTAGATTTATGTGGAGTGTTTACATTGGCTTCAGTTTGCAGCTTATTGTAAGTATACCTCAAGAGATATATCTACTTATACGAAAGGACAAGAATAGTAAACAATATCCACTGTCAGAGAATTTTCTTCTCAAGGGTCTGTGAAATACAACGTCACTCCGAAGTCCTCCTTATAGATGTCCCAGGTCTTTGATTTGTGTGGATTGTCCAGCTCCTCCCTCGAGAGATACAAGCTACAACACAAACAACAACACAAAGATTTCAGCTCTCAGAAGAGAAAAAAAACTTCCAAAACTACAGACAAAAAAAACCCCACCTGTTGTTCTCAACAAAAGAGGTGTTAAACCAGAAATAGAAAGGACAGTCCTCGTAACCTTTTGGCAAACCCTGGAGAGAGAAAAAGGAAGTTCAAGCAACAGTGAACAACATTTATATGTTCTGCCGACACTTCATCACATATATGGGTCAACTCAATACTAAAATAGTGGAGGACTTACAGCACTGGACTCAAACATGACCTTCACATCTCCAGTCACAACAGGCCCTTCCTGTAAACTGATGACCACCGCATTGTTACCGGTGTCAGGAAACACCTGGGAAAAACACATGACGGAACGGGACAGGAGGATTAGAATGACGTGGAATGTGTGCTTTAGTACGCCACTAGTAAAGCTGCTAGCTTTGCCCTTATTATACAGAACAGAGAAACGTGTTAAAAGTGTTGATGATCACGTCTAGCTTTAGACACGTACCGCACAGTTCTGCTGTTTGGCACAAACACACTGGAAGACGAGCTCTCGCTTCACTATGATCTTCACCTTCAGGTCGCTCCCATTCCCCTTCCCTACACCTGAACAACAACCACAGCCACGGGAAAATTACACAGTGTTTCCTTTGTTTACTTAATATTTACTTACAAATTTTCCCTTTAAGTTGCATGAAACTACATTTTAATATTAAATTTAATTCAATATGAATATATGCATCATATTTCACATTCAATATGTTTAAATTAATTTAAATTACATATTCAATATAATGTAAATATATACATATACTGTAAATATATATATATATATATATATATATATATATAT
>NW_015523687.1:0-1251 GCF_001515645.1 Sinocyclocheilus grahami
AGTAACATATAATGTTTCCTTCTCTGATATTCAAGGTCTTGAAATGACTTGCAGTCAGTGTGGTGCAAAGTCCTTCATAAGGTTGTTAAGTATCTATATAATGAAAATGTGCGGGCTCTCTGTGTTTATAAACGTACCCGGGAATATAAATGGCTTAAAAAGCCTGGATTCAAAGACTTGCGGTTTTCCCACTTTGCAGGACCAAATGTAAAATGGTAATAAGGACATAGAGAAGATTATAGAAGATCATTAGTTGGTAAATGGAGCGTACATATTCAGTTTTACAGCAGGAGTTTGAGCCATGGCTTATGAGCATTAATAGTGTTAGTTTCATTACACAGTTCTCATGTTAGAATTATGGCTTAATTATATTTCACATTTGCATTAGATCATTTGGGCCATTGCTTTAAAACTGGGTGTGATCCTAAAGGCATCAGGTCATTAAATAATTGGGCTGGTGGATGTGTGCCATTCCCACCCTGCTGCTATTGATGTGTGCTGAGGCAAAATCAGTTCACACTAGTTTAAACATGATGCTTTGGTTTGTTTATGACCTTGGTTTGGTAGTGGGTACAAGTACAGTTGCTCTAATGTATGTATACTTGCTGATATTATACACAAAAACTTGTGCATTTGGTCACTCTTATTGAACTTGACATGAAACAACATGTTACTTTCATCTCATTCAGAAGATAAATCCAAACTTTAGCATGACAGCAGGTCACGAGACACACGAGAGCCAATCGCATTTCTTATTTTTTAATAAATTGTGACTTTAGTTGTGTCTGCCTGTATGGGCAAAAAAAACAGGGGAAAAAAAAAGTTACAAATAATCATGTATTTATGGAAGCCAGTTTCTGCCACTGAATAAAAATAAACAATAAAAAAGATAATTGCGACTTTTTATCTCTTTTTACATTGTTTTAAATTGAGAAACGGTTAGGTTTAGGGGTAGTGATCAGTTTAGGGGCCTAGAAATCTCTGAATAGCATAAAGTAAATAACATTATAGTGGCTGTTTAAATTGAAAACCATACCTCAACATATATGTCATAAAAAGTAATGCCAGGGTGTCCTGATCAAGCGTCCATATGTGACAATTTGGGAGTGAAAACATGTTGGAAACAACATTTTAAGAAAGAGGACGGGACTTGATTTTATCCATCTGCAACTTGGATTGTGAAAAAGGAAAGCTGGTTTCAGAATCGGGGCATGTTTTTATATTTTAAGGAAAAATCACAAAAACAAATAT
>NW_015523688.1:0-1251 GCF_001515645.1 Sinocyclocheilus grahami
GAAAAATAAGGATATCAGAAAGTTCCTGGATGGTATTTACGTCTCGGAGAAGGGCACTGTAGTGGAGCCGGAGTCGTAGAGAACACGTGAGGTTAGAACCAGACCGCCGCTGCTGCCGCCCCTCGCCTTTCTCTCGGCTCTTTTCTGTGCCAGTTTTCCTGCTTTTGTCATTGAACCCGTCTCTTCTGTGTTGTGATTTTTCATGTTCACTGTTAAATCTACTGAGTTTTCTTTGCCAATGTGCCAAATTTCAAATGATACAATATTTAGATTGAATTGACCATATCCTACATGCCAAACAGCTTTACAACACTGTCTTTTGTAGGACTTTATTGCACATTCACGGTCATCTAAGCATGATAACTCTTAACAAGGCATTTGAGTTCACAGATATAACCACTGGCTTGGTTTGCATGTTACGTGTCTGATTTCTGTACAGTTCGTATAGCACATGGGAGTTCTTGGGTGCACCACCTTGAGTCATCATTTAAACTGGTTTGTCTTAACACTTTTTTTTTTTCTTCTCTCCATCAGCTGCTCTGATCCAGCAGGCCACCACTGTGAGAAAGAAGGACTTCCGGAAGTTCCTGGATGGTATCTATGTCAGCGAGAAGGACACAGTGGTGGAACAGCAAGAAGACTAAATTAGTCTCTGTAAAATCTGTCAATAAAGACCAACTCCATTTTTCAACCAAATACTTGTGTGCAAGTTTTATTCATTTTAGCACAATTATGCCAAATATGCATGGCAGGTAGTTTGGAGGGGTCAATGTGTGTAACAAATGTGGGCTGCTTGTATTTGAAAATCTTATCTTGCACTCTCAATTCACATTTTTTTGTGTACTTGATGCTTTCTAAATCTGCATAGGATTTTTGAGTTCATGAGTGCATTTGGACCTAGTGGAATGAGAGCTCATGAGTCAAGTTTACCATAATGTTTTTCAACTAAAACCATATTGTAAGTAAATATGTTTGTGACCATAAGAAAACACCTAAAAACATGCAAGAGTTTTTCATGAGAAATTGTTTGAATATATCATTGCATAAAATGTATTACAGCAAATAATCTAGAGTTGTCTGTGTTAAATCTTAAAAATCAATGGATTTAATTAAATGCCTTTAAACTTGTAATTCGTGACTAAATCAAAACGTGCAGGTCAAATGTTTTGTTACTTTTCTATATATTATATTTAGTGTAACTCTTTAAAAAGTTCAATTGTAATTGCTGTGACAATTACAATTGTCCCCCCC
>NW_015523689.1:0-1250 GCF_001515645.1 Sinocyclocheilus grahami
ATATATATATATATATATATATATATATATATATAGTGATATATAAGTTCTAAAATATATTTCAATTATGAGCTGTCATGCACTGGTCAAAAAAACAAATATTTGATTTCATTATAAAAATTGAATGGGAGGTGTATTCCATTTTCCAATGACCTTGCAATATACACTGTGAAACGTGTTCCTTGGTTGACTTTGATATTGAAGTTTTTTTCATGTATTGCATGGCACTAACAATGCCAAGGTCATGGGTTCGATTTTCATGGAATTCATGAATAGATAAACTGTATACCTGCATTGCAGTGCTTTTTGATAAAATCGTCTACCAAATGCATAAATATAACTGGGCTGGGTTTTTCTTTGGACATCTTGGATTAGATTCTTAAAATATCTGCACAGTGTTCAATCCACCCTTTGTTTGAGCCTCTCAGAGGCCTTGCCCCAAGCAAAAAAGCAAAGCGTAATAACATGACAGCCTACCTGTTAAGATTCTAAATGCATATTTCAGTGAGCGACATTCATTTGAAAAGAGAAAAAAGCAGCGCAATGCCCTAATCTTGTGGTTCCGATGTGCAGTCTGAGGGCGCTTTGCTGAGTCGCACCTACCCAGCGCTGTTCTTTGAGGCTTAGGGCTTTGCCGAATAAATTCAGACTAAATCAATTAAACATGAGCTTTTCTCTGTTATGTAAATGTATTATCAACAAAACCTCATTTGAATCTTACCACGCCTGATTCTTTCTGCTGCGTTCTCATTGCCACTCTCTCGTTCGTTCGGCAAGGGACGGTCTCTTTGATACATCTGTTTGAGACAGCGGGACGTTTCATTATTTATTGCTCAAATTTATTTCCCTCTGAGAGAGTGTGTGTGTTAGGGAGAGAACGCTAGACACCTGTGATGTATTGGTCACACTAGTAGCTGACGTGAACAGAGTTCATCTATTACGGGAGATGGAGTGAGACAGGATTACATTACCTAAGCACCTCTACTGTGGGGGATGAGAGGGTTTAAACAGGGCAAGTTAAGATACACGAGGCTATTCGCCACTCTGAAGTAAATGTGTACTCGTAGGTGTTTGTTAGTGAGGAGAACAAACAACAGATTTCATAGCCTTGGCAATTTTTTCATGCACTTCAGGGGTTTTTAGGGTCCAGGTGTCCATGCTGTCCAGTCAAACAATGGACATTGAATCACTGTCCCACCTGGTGTGGAGCTGCATCCAGGTGGTGTCAACTAGACATTTACTCTAGATAA
>NW_015523690.1:0-1250 GCF_001515645.1 Sinocyclocheilus grahami
CGTGCCCTTTATTTGTGGAACGTGCCATTTAGGCTTTTCACTACTTCTGCGTTTGCTGAGAAATCTCACACGAATCTGGTCGTAACTCACAGTTCGATGTGAAAATAATACAAATGCATGAAGTACTGTACCATTACATTCAATAGCCCACAGCTGATTTATACAGACCATAAAGACCCTGGATCAGACCACAAACCAGCATTTAGACATGAGCCGAGTGCACAGCAACTAAATCTAGTCATAGTTTCTGTCTATTTGGTGTTGTCTTGATAACTGTAGCATAATAATAACCACACATCAATCCCCAAATCCCAACTAAACAGATGTCACAGTCAAAAATCATAATCATATCTCATGGACAATGATAAAAATAGCAATATTTGCAGTTTATAGCAAATAAAACACCTTTTTTTCTCAAACAAAGACCCTCATAAAGCTAACAGCACTGCAGTGTGCATTGAGATATCAATGTAAATGCCATAAAGGCCTGTTGAACACAAACATCACAGCAGCTTGTGTATGATTCATGTTTTTAATATGAATTCTCATCAGGCCAATTTTCAACATTTTCTGTATATATGGATGTAATGCAGTTTGTCCTGAAATCACAGCAATGTGAGGCCTGACCACAGCCTTTACACAATCCCTTGAGCATTCCACTGATTTATCTATAGCACACCTCTGTGACTGTTTCTTTTCATATTTCTATCGTTACGAAGATAATAGTTTCCACCCAGAACCACCCCCGGATTTACTGCTTTAGCTCTGCGCGCTACAATCAGACCATAAACTCTCTCAAATATCTGTCCTCTTACCCTTCAGTGACCCGAGGTGCACCCCTGACTCCCGTGTATCCCGCACACACTCGAGGATCAGCACTGTTTAGATCACAGGCGTGTTTTCCAGCTACATATTCGCGGATGCTTTCATGGGAACGGGCTTCTATGCATCCAGCGTGAGACCTGCGGTTCTACTCAATGCACTGCTGCGCTATCTAACCTGCTTTAGGAGGCGGGGCCGTCTAGCACTTACTCGTTTACTCATTGGTTAGCCAAGAGTGATGTCTCTGCTCATTGGTCAGTGCACACGTCCATCAATTGCATGCGCTGGGCTCGTCCCGAAACTGTGGAGTTTCGGTAGAGGGTCAGTTTCGCAATTCCAGATTTTTATAATAATATATTATATTATGTTATTAATCGATTATACAATTAATCGCAAAATAAATGTGACTTGTGAAAATACCCACAAAA
>NW_015523691.1:0-1250 GCF_001515645.1 Sinocyclocheilus grahami
ACAAAGAACACGTTTCTGAATAATATAATACATAACTTTAGTTTGTTTATACTAGTTGAGTTTAAGCTAACTATTCTCATTACTGGTATTCTGTAGTTTCTAGTGTTGGTGGTCGTGTTGTTCAAACGTAATGCAATCCAACTTTTGAAGGAATAAGCGCTGCTCTATAATCGAGATGCAGATATCAGCGGAACTGAATATTTTTCTTATTCTAATTATACGCGGAAATAATCATTAGCTCTTTCGTTATTGTATTATATTTCGGTGCAAAACCTGAAAAATGCGGGGAAATCAGACAAAGGAACAGAAACGGGTGGGGGATGGTAGATGTACAGCATGAGGTGATGGGCGGGATTAACTTTTCAAAGCCTCTGATTGGCTTTAATGTGGCCAATGAAATCACTCTGTGGGTCTGTGAAAGCACGCAATCAGAAGCGTCCATATCTCTTTGCCAATTAGCATAGATTAGTGAATAAGTGCCTCTGTCTCGCTCAGACTAATAATTGTCTCGTGAGATTTGATCACGCAGCAGCATCATGCCTGAACCAGCGAAGTCCGCGCCCAAGAAGGGCTCCAAGAAGGCCGTCACTAAGACCGCAGCGAAGGGAGGAAAGAAGCGCAGAAAGTCCAGGAAGGAGAGCTACGCTATCTACGTGTACAAAGTGCTGAAGCAGGTTCATCCTGACACCGGGATCTCCTCCAAGGCGATGGGCATCATGAACTCTTTCGTTAACGACATCTTCGAGCGCATCGCCGGTGAGTCGTCTCGTCTCGCTCACTACAACAAGCGCTCCACCATCACCTCGAGAGAGATCCAGACCGCCGTGCGTCTGCTGCTGCCCGGAGAGCTGGCCAAACACGCCGTGTCTGAGGGCACCAAGGCCGTCACCAAGTACACCAGCTCCAAGTAGAGTTCCGCTCCAGCTCTCTCACAAAGGCTCTTTTAAGAGCCACCCACCTTCTCGTTCAAAGAGTTCCTAATGTTGTAAATATTTTTACTACATTACTGTTGTTTACTTTACTGGTTTGCATTCTATCTTGCATATGCCTTGTGCTTTATATATATATAATTTTTTTTTTTTTTTACATTTAACTTATTTGTTTAGTTGTATTTTGTATTTAATCTGTATTTGTGTTATTAGTATGCACCCAAGGGTCTGAGTAACGCAATTTCAATTCTCTGTGTTATTGTGATGCATTTATTTTTTTTCTCCACCCTATCACTCTTTACTGTTACACAACTTTCTGCT
>NW_015523692.1:0-1250 GCF_001515645.1 Sinocyclocheilus grahami
TTACATGAATCGAAAGGACTTTGTCCAGAAGCTCTGTGTTGGAGTATGGCTTTTTGTATTGGTTTAAAGGAGCAGAGATTTTAGACACAAGCACAGTGGATAATCATTCACCAAAGACAACATCTTGACTTTTATTTCATTGCAAACTTCACTGTCCTCATTCCTGGATTACTGCTAACATTCATTGTTTCTGCGATCTGCTACAGTCTTCTAGTGTGCTTGATGTCCCGTCTTGACGCTAGCCACAACAGTGGACATATATACAGTATGTCTGTATTGGCAATTTGTGCTGATAATTCACAGAACGTTGTTTTTATTGCAGTGGAATTTCATATATAGGCTTATATTTAATGTGATTGAATGCAAATGAAATACTTTTGCCTACTTTTATGAAGTGAATAAATTGTTTGTTAATGATTGCGCTGAAGTGCAGCCGATAAGATTATTAATTGTTATAGAATTATTTTTTATTCATTGACATTAAATTTATAAGCAACATCAGACCACTTAGATGGTTATACCTTACTTAAAGTGTCTTAAAATCCATGAATCATAAGGCTGATGTTCTTAAAGCACCTCACTGACATAGTTGTACTCACATAGTGGTAGATAAGGGTGGAGTTTAGGTTAATGACTGCTGACTAATAAAAGCAAATCCTGTCTTGGTTCCTTTTTATCACATATACTTATACTGAAATGCTCAAGTAAAGCCGTGTGCTTTCTTATAGTCACTTTGTCATGCAATTTACATATTTCATTACATTTTGAGGGGAGTGTTGCATGACCTGGTAAGTGTTCTGTGTAGCTTAATATTCATTATTCAGAGGTATGTTATGATATTTGGTAATTTACATAAGCATTTAAGGGGAAAGGAAAAAGTGCAGCATTGCCTATTCGGCAACAGGATTACTGAATAGTGCACAAAAGGTTTCTCACAAATGTACTGTTAATTTACTGTTAACTGATCAAAAATTATACGTGTGTGTGTGTGTATATATGAAGAGTTCAGATGCAAAAGCCTGAAGTGCCGTCTGAAATTTTCATCTAAAATGAGCATTTTTATCAGGCTCCTATATTTATGTTCATTTATTTCTCTTTAATGGCATTGAAAAGGACCTATACATTGCCATTAAAGTAAAATTACTGAACCTAAACATATGGAGCCTGATAAAAATGAAAATTTCAGAAGGCACTTAAAGGCTTTTGCATCTGAACTCTTCATACATATATATCATACAATATATATATAT
>NW_015523693.1:0-1250 GCF_001515645.1 Sinocyclocheilus grahami
TTTACACTTTATCAGCCAAACGACAAATAACTGCACATGACGCTAATGCTAGCTAATTACAAGTCGTTTGCATGCAATTCCGTGTGCGTATCTGCAGAGAAAAAGCATTTGTGTGTAATAAAGCGCCGTCTACAGTCAGCAAAGCAGCGCCTTTCAGTGCTGGAGCCATATTTAGAGAGTGCAAGCAAGCAACCGCAGCGCTACCTGCCCCCGTGACATTACTGTTTATAGAGAACAGTGGAAAATAAATCAGCACACTTACTCTTTTATCGATCGCTCGAAACGACAGAGAATGCCGGTCATATCCAGTGGCGACAGCGTCCTCTTCTGTAGCAAGACGGGCTTCCTCAACTATCCGTTGAAAAGACTTCCCACAAAAACGTTTCTAAACACACATCCCGGCTGTTTACACAACACTAACACCTTGACATGGTGCCCGAGTGTTTCAATTAGGCGCCTGACATTATTGCAGAGTGTATCGGGTGCATTGAACGTTGGTTTGTAATTAAATTGGCAAGAAAAATACGCCCCTTTAGAAAAAAAGCGAATTCTCGGCGTTGGGTTTGCACTTGGCGCGCGCATCATGCGCACTGGTCTGTGATTGGTCGAAATGGTCACCGTGAGGCCGTGAAGTCTCACTGAAGCCAGTAGAGACTGAGAGCGATGAGAAAAACAACGCGACTGACTTCCCTCATCTGTTTGCGTGCATAGACTCCATGTTCACATGCTACATAAACGTCCGTGTAATGTATGGTACATTGTGGGGGGGGAAAACATAATTTCTTGAAGATAGTCGACACCGTAGTTAATAATAATCCAGATAATAATAATAATAATATAATTATGTTTTAAACATAATTTTTGTACTTTCCTCTGAATATAAAGACCATATTTTAATAGTTCTGTATGTGATTTTTGTCCACTTACTATCCATTATTATTATTATTAGGGGTATTATTAATATTATAGGTTATTATTTTATTTTGTAATGTGTTTTAAACAACCTGAGATTATTTCATCTTTTCCTTTTTCCTCTGAATATATAAAAACCGTCTTTTAATGCACTGTATGCACTTTATGCATGTGTAGTAGCCTATGCATTAGCATTTTCCCCAAACACACTGGTGTTGGAGGGCACACTAGTTAGCTATTATATTTAGTATTGGGCCATACTAACCTCAGACATTGAAATTTAATAATCATAAAGGTAATATAATAATAGTAATAATAATAATGGTTTAAACTTAATT
>NW_015523694.1:0-1250 GCF_001515645.1 Sinocyclocheilus grahami
TTTCACAATTTGAGTTGAATTACTGGAATAAATGAACTTTTCCATTACATTCTAATTTATTGTACACTTACACAGAGGATAACCAGAATCCAGTGTTTGAAGTGCTTATAAACATCTATTGCATTGATTAGATCTTTCAATGTTTGATTAGTATGAAATATGTATATCTACAGTCTCTATTTAGTTTTTATTCACTTAAATGACCAAGCCTAACATAAATGATAATGTTTGTGAAATTAACTTTATCTCATGACAGATGAGAACTGCAGTTTTACACCACAAGTGTATTTGTACAAACCTGTTTTTGTATCATTTGCACACAGGTTTGTGTCACTGTGCTTGCCTTGCACAGAAATGCACAGCTGAGTCCTCTTCTGTGAGTCCAGACAGTTTCAGATACACCATGTTTTTTGAATTGTCTCTAGTAATTTCTATTCGTCCCTCATTTTAGTCTTGTCCTTGTCCATTATTCCAAACACGGCCCATCCACACCAGTGCTTTTCCAGGTTGCTGTCTGACCCAGTGCATGTGGTAGCTTCCGAAAGTAAATCCTGATCCTCTACAGGAAAGACTCAGAGTTTCTCCAGGCTTTACCTCTGCTACAGAAGAAATGGACTACAAAATTCTGACCTTTCACTCCTATTGAAAAATAAAATAGAAATAAGATCATAGCATCAGGTAGAGTGAATATTTACTGTTACAGCTTGAGATGGTGCAAGGTTTCACATTATGACACACACTTGCAAAGGCCAGTAAAAACAGAAGGTGAAGCAGGTTGTTGGACATCTTTGATTCAGTGAAGTGAACTCATATGAGATCCAGTGGAGAAGGACTGATCACATATATGTACGTCAAATGAAGGGTGGTGACGTCATACAGATTTAAGACCAAAAGGATGTTTCAAAATATTCAAACAGGCTAATTTGTTAAATTATATCAATACTGGGAGTATGTGCAGTTAAAATCAAGACGTCTGTTGGAGTTGCTATTGACCTACATTTTGCATTTACATACTAAATATACATTTATGAATAATAGCAACATGATTTTACATGGTATCATTTTATGTACCGTAGCTATTTAAAATTATATATTTTTGCCCACTCCATAAGTGGATGGCACTTATTTAAAGAGCATAATTTGACCATCATTCAAAAGTGACAAAGGAGTTTTCATTATAACACAATAAATGACTATGCATTTAATTATTTGTTTGTTTGTTTGTTTATTTATTTAAGCTTAATAATGTA
>NW_015523695.1:0-1250 GCF_001515645.1 Sinocyclocheilus grahami
GCTTATTGAAAATTGAAAAACTGATTGTCTGCCAGCAGGAGGTGCTTTGAGAGCGGTAGAACTTGTGGTTTCTCCAGTAACGGCTGTAAACAAAGCAGCTCCGCTCATGAACACTACTTTATCAGATCTAATAAAAATGCCATCGAAACTTTTCTGAAGACAGTCGGTTCCCTTCAGAGATACATTCATATAAAACACCTGTGATTTTGAAACGTGCAGTGCTCATGTTTATTCAACGAAGTCAAACGGCACAAATAAATCAATGTATGGGAAACTGGTAATGTATATCGAAATACCGGAAATGTGTTTAAAAATCATATCACCGTTATTGAAAAGAATTATATCGCGATACATATTGATATTGAATTATTGTCCAGCCCTAATATCACTGCATATTATTATTTTTTTTAAATGTGACCCGGACATTTTTTTTGCAAGATTCCCCCATGTACAGCTTTAAAATAAAACACAGTAAAGCTCTCTGTCAAAGAGAAACGTTAATGGCCCTTCCTGTCTCCTCGTATCATCTTTCTCAAGGGTTTTTAAAGTTCTTGCACTTTACGCTTTAGTTCCTGAAAGTTAAGAGTTGTTTCCTCCTCTCTCTCAGATCCCTGATGAGTCACACCATCTGTGCACTTTCTCCTTCTCTCTCTGTCTCAGTGTGTGATGGAGACGGGACGTTGTGTCCTCTATGTGGTGGTAGACATGGTCTGAATGACAACATGGTGCTACCATTGAACATAGGATGGATACAACATTTTTTTTTTTTAAATCCTAGTGCACGGTCTTCCTGGATAACCTTTAAAGTTAAAGTATCACCTTGTTATCTTATCAACATGCTAACAACAAAAAGTTATTCAATTGCAGTGTCAAATTTTATAGTTGTACTATATATTGATGGGGTATTAGCATAGTATATATTCCGAAAAAACATGGTACAATGTCAAAATGTTATTTCAAATTATTTCAGTCAACATTAGTATGTGTTGTATTTTTGTTGCTAATTAGAAGATTGCGTCATTCACTTACAAAAAATACCAAAAATTACCATGGTACATGTCCAGCATTTCCATGGTGCTTTTTGGTACTTTCGACAACATATTAACATAAAAATTCTGATCTGATACCGTAGCTATCAGATTTTAATATCATAGTGCTTTGTTATATATTTGTGATAATAGCATGGTAAAAACATAATATTATCATGTTACCATGTCCAAAAAATGTTAATGTCCAGTGAAATTAAAAAT
>NW_015523696.1:0-1249 GCF_001515645.1 Sinocyclocheilus grahami
CTATTTTTGTATTAAAAATGTGTCCACACTGTCTAACATGCTGCATTGCATCTCTTGCATCTGTAAATCTTTAAAACTCATATCCATATCTTCTGTTCATTATAGATGACCAAGAAAGCTCCTGACTTGAAAAAATACCTGAAGGATTATTGTGCAGTTGCAGTGTATATACAGGTGCTAATGCTTAGGGGTTATAACTTTGATGAGCGTTTTTTTTCCCAAACGTTGCTTTTCAGACAAAGGTGACTTTATCAAAATGGTACTCATATGCTTGTACATCACAGAACCACCTTAACTGACAAATCATTTTTACAGTTTTCTGATGAATAAAATGCAAATTGTGTGAATGTGGGGTATGCAAAAACACAAAACCTCACTTTCAATCTCTATGTTACAGGCAGGTGAGGCGTCTGTGGGCTGGGCTCTGTGTTATATACTCAGTGTGAGCAGTCTTCTTCCAGATGAACCTGTGGGCATCAGGAAGGGCTTGTGTCCTGCAGCATGGATTGGCTTGTTGATTCTCCTAACTGTCCTCTTCACTGCCACCTTCTGTTACATGGCTCTCCTAGCGATTCGAAGGGAAAGGAGAAATGAAGGAGTCTCATAACTCACTGTTATTCTAAATGTGTGTGCAGACTCTTTTTAAAAGACACTCCACAAAATGATATGTTTACATGAATAATGCATTCATACTGTACTGCCTGTGCTAGTACTGCATCTAATTTAACAGAAAATAATATTTGTTTGTTTTTTGTTTTGCTAGAAAACCAAATGTTACTATTTTATTAAATTTCAGCAACTGTCTTGGTCTTTGTTCATCTTGTGTGATACACTAATCAATTTTATTAGAGGAAATATATGTCTTTTTGATGAGGACTGTCGCCGATGTCTTCAGTGATCCAGAACTGTAGTTATGTATCTCTCTATTTTTGGGCCAGTTCACATTTGTCTTCAGTTAATGTACAATGAGAAATTCACAGCATTTCACATATTTCTCAGACTGATGGAATAAAATTGTGATGTTAGTAATTTACCAAGTTGAATTCATTTCTGATGCAGGTGAAGAAAGTATGTACAAATCTAAACTACCATATGTTTAACAAATACATATTAAACTATAGGCCTATTTTATTTATTGGTTACCATAAATTCTAAAGTTAGCTTACTGTTAAACCACCAAAATGAAAGAAAGATTGAATGTTTGAATGACACTGTTTGAATGAGTTTTTACTTCATTAGAATTCATTAT
>NW_015523697.1:0-1249 GCF_001515645.1 Sinocyclocheilus grahami
GATAGTGACAATTTGACTGCTTATGTAGGTACATAGGCCTAAGTGACAACTTGTAGTTACCGAACAATTAATTTGTAGAGCTGCTAATACTTAGGCTACGTATTGTTAGCCTAATTAATAATTATCAACATATGACAATTGTAAAACAGTGTTATTAAAGACAACCAAGCCTCTCGCGTCTCAAAGACAGAATGTTGTTGAGAAAACACATTAATATTATGCTCCAGGTTCAACTCTCCAGAACAGCCCTAAACCGGGTCTCCTCTGGTTCAGGTGATGCACCTGTTGAGGGAAACCCGATACCTGCTGGTCTCGCGGACGGAGCTTCGGTCCGCTCTTGGGTCTCTCATGACAACCGTGACCGCGTGCGCTTCACATCTGTTCCACGCGCTAACAATGTTGTTCATTACGTATTCATACGGCGTCCGACAGGCGAATGTTCGGAGCAGGGACAGTTGTTAGCTTGTCGAAAAAGACGACTTTTTCAAGACTATCAGTATTACGTGCATGCGAATGTATTTGTCTAATGCAGAAACTCCAGAAACCCTTGACCTCCAGAGCAACGCTTCATCCACCAAACACTCTTCAGAAGGGTTCATGAGGTTCAGCGAAGAGCCATTTACTTCTCCTCAACCGCTTTAGCTGCGTAGAGCTCTTGAGCTGAAGCAAACGGTACTTTAGACGTTAAAATGCGTTACATGTATACGTGTAATAGGCTACTAGCCTAAGCTTTTCGTATAATTTCGAATGCACTAATATTGACATTTAAAGAAGTCGGGAATTAAATTCTTTCAGGGTCTTAAATAGGATCTCCAATGACATTAGGCTGTGCTTATTAAGTAAAAATATTAAAGTTAATTTATTATGTAGTGCATAAGAACATTTGTCCGTCTTTGAGTGAGAGATAAATTGCATTTACAATTTCCACTCAAACAGGCCGTCTACGACGCGTTTATGATACATATTACAGGATTTAATAGCAGCCTATATTTCGTAAAGAAGTACCGGCGGATTGTTGCTCTTGTGTTTTCGATGACATGTCAAAGCTCATTGGGAGCTTGTCAGTTTTCTAGTCGATTTCCTTGTTAAACAGCACAAAGGAATCTGCGTTAGACTAATGTAGAGGAATAGCTCTCTTACCTTGACTCGAACCGTATCTGGTGTAATTCCCAGCATTTTGACAGCTTGATCCCGGATGTTCTAACAACATTCTGACCCAAATGAAAATAAACTAATAGGAGATTAAAAA
>NW_015523698.1:0-1249 GCF_001515645.1 Sinocyclocheilus grahami
GCAACCTCTAAAAACATTTAGTCACATCAGCAGGAAAAAATGGTCACAAAATGCAACTATTCGGTCGCAGTCTGGAGCCCTGATAGATATATATATACACACACACACACACACATTTTGCCAAAGGAAATAACAGGTGCATGGGGATATAGGTAAAATATATTGTGGAAAAATGCATATTAAGTTATTTCATGAGCTTCTAGTTCAGTTCACCTGTATTTTCTACTTCTCAGTCAGCAGCTCCTTCAGAAATGTTGAAATCTTGGAGCTTCCCATCTGTTCTGTAGAGTTTCTTTCTGTCCTCCTGAAATCACAGAACAATTTATCAATATTGAACTTGTTTTCAGCCGATTATACTCTCCATGTAAGTGACGTCATCGGGTCACAGTACAGTGTATATGTTTAGGTTAAGTACATATTTAAGTCCTATTTCCAATAACCCATTGACAAATCACCAGCAAAACCTTTACAGATCTATCAAAACATCTCATACACATGAAGATTTGATTAAAAGCCCAAAGTTTCATAAACAAGAGCTCAATCTACAGAGTTAGCCTACCTCGTCTGAAAACGGTTGAGATGCTAACGGACTTTTTCGAAGAGGCTAAACCATTTCTATAAAATAAATATTCAGTAGAAACATGTCAATTACAAGTAAGAAACATGTCAGGAACGTTTGTATGTAATATTTGTGTGATTTTAGGGACTAAACTTGAAACCTGAAAGCAGTGAAAACAGCAGCGAGAGACGTTTCCATGGCAATTCTGCTCCCAGCTCGCGCAGAGCTCAACGCACTCACAGCATTTACACAAATAAACATTTAGAGTTAAACAATTACATTAATAATTTACAGTCTCAAACAATTATTATTCAATAATGAATTTAAACTCAGTTTTGTAGTTGAAAAGCAACAGAAAAAATAGCTCACCGTAGAAACGGATTCTTTCTGGTAACGTTAGCCTACAACAGTGAAAAACGCGGTGGAAAAGCAGTTGGGACTTCGCTTTATTAACATTTTTCCTCCGAGAAATTGCTGGAAATACATTTAGGCGCTAACAATAATATAAAAAATCGCTAAGTTATCGTGACCGTTAGCTAAACAAGTTACCGTTAGTTGGAAATGAGCCCCAGTCTCTTCACCTGTGCTGTAGCACACCGAGTGCTTGTAACGTTACCTTGAAGTGTCACAGAATTAACAAAATGGTATTTTTTTCTAATTTAGCTCAAGTGAAATCTTACCTGAAAGCCC
>NW_015523699.1:0-1248 GCF_001515645.1 Sinocyclocheilus grahami
TATAGCTGTGTATTCATTTTGTTACATTGGGGCATATAAATAAAAATAATAAAAATGTTTAAATTTAGTAGAAAACGGTGCCTTCATTTTAGCTAGATTTTTCATGCTTTTTAGTTCTTGCTTTAAACATTTTAAATCTACTTAACAACCATGACTGTTTAGTTAAAAATTGTGTTCCCAATTTTAGAACAATACATTTCAGAGCAAATGCATTTGAGTAATGTAGTACGCATCTTCACAATGCTGCAAAAAATGTGATATACATTATATAAGCTATATTTTCCAGTCCTGTGGTGTGCCTCTGTATGTGTTTCTATGAATCAAATACACAATATAGTGGTATCTATAGATTACCGGTGATCTGCGGCAGCTTGCCTTTCCATCTCTCCAGTAAAGTCAGTCCAATGAGAGACACACTCAGGAGGAACAAGGGTCTCAGAGGTGTGGACGACAGGAGCCTAAAACACACATATATCTGTTCAAACATCACAATCGGCATCTTATCCAATTACAAAAACAACATATGACAGAAATAAGTCATGTATGTAATTTCCCATATATGAAAATGTACCATAGTTCTTGCCTACTAACCAAAGTTTAACTGTGATATTATCACCATAATGAACAAAGGTAACATAGACATTTTCAATATTATAAACAGATAAATAGCTTTCTGTATACTGTGTTTGTGTGTAAGTATATAGAAATGTATTATATGTTTATTATTATATAATTATAAATATAATTGTATATATTATATCTTAATGTTTAATTCATATGTATAAAATACATATTATATTGTTATAAATATTTAATGTTATATTAAACAAACGGTGGAAGTTCCGTGATGCAGATGGTTATTACCACAGTAAAATATTTTTTGCGGTAAAAAATATTTATGCGGTTAAATCTGTTTGAAAAATGTCATGGTAAATGCCCGAAGCAAACATGGTATTACCCTGGCATTTGTCCAATAACATACCATAGTCATACACCATGGTGTTTCACCCCTTACAAAAAAGTACCATGGTATTAAGTTTTTGAACATATCATTATATTCTTAAATATTGGAGTACCATGTACTGTAAATACCATGGTACTGTACAGTATATGAATATGGCAAACATTCAGTACTATGGTTTATAGTACCATGTTATTACCGTCTGATACCATGATTGTAACGTTACTGTGGTACCGTAGTACTTTTTGTAATGGTATGGCACAGTAATCGTACGGTATGTAAAAAAA
>NW_015523700.1:0-1248 GCF_001515645.1 Sinocyclocheilus grahami
ATATATATATATAATTATAATGCTGAATAATACCCAATACAATATTCCATAAAGAAACATTTCTAGTTGGGTGTTAATGAAGCAGTTGCTGGAAGTCCATGAGACAAAAAGGGGAAGTCAAGCTTTTTATATTTCTGAAAGTCTCTTAGCCAAAGCCTCGTAACCATACTCATTTATTATTTTTTTATTAATTACGGACTTCATGTGGCACTACATTACAGGAATAAACCAACACAAAAGGATGTACCAGCTGTGGAACTTAGCCATGTAAATATAAGAAGCATCTTTTCCAGCACGATTCCTACCGAACATCCCGTGATGCTGCAGCCACCGGAGACCATATCGACTGCCCGGCACGAAATGCATCGTCCTCTGAAGCCGAAGTGAGTTTATAGGATAAAACAGCAAGGATTAATACTGAATAATATCGTAAAATATCATGAAAGGGAGCAGACACAGCTGTTCCCCTCCTGTTCGCCATGTCTTTCGTAGCCACGCACTTCCGGCGTCGGTACAGTTGCCTAGCAACTCAGGCACCTCTTTACAGAACCGGTTAATATCGGCGTTTACTGCTTTTCGTTGTCACCTAATTCAATTTTTTTAAGTTAAAAATAGCTTTATGCATAAGGTAATTAACGACCCTTATATTTTGTGTTTTTTTTTAGAAAAAAAGAGCAAAATATGTGCTATTGTTGTTCAATAGCAAAATGCGGCTAAAACTCTAGTGGGCAGTGTCGGGACTGTTGTGACACATCGCGAGATTTCCTCGATGGTGTCGCGCCACCTTGACATCATGAAGCAGGGCCAATGAGCAGTGGCGACAGGGTGAAGCCTGTGTGTACAGTGATCCAGAACATCAGCTGAACTCTGAGTTTGAGCCATGTCATTAATAATCTTAACTTCTGCGCACAGGTGAGTGTTCCTCGAGTGCCACAGGTTTGATCTCGCCATGGATTCGCTCTGCGTATTGACTCCAGAATTGAATTATTGCTGGCAATTTGATGTGTAGGAGATCTGCAGACATTGCCATATATAGGTCTCTTTTCCAAAAAGAATGAATGAGATAAAGTTTGGACGTTGTCTTATAAATATACAATAGCTAATAAAGTAAGGAATGTGTCGTTTAAATGTTTGCGTAGATCGAACCCACCAATACATGCTTGTAAAGGTTTTAGAAAACATTTAAAAGCAAACTACACTTTTCCTAACGTGTGTGTGTGTGTGTGTGTGTGTGTGTGTGTGTGTGTG
>NW_015523701.1:0-1248 GCF_001515645.1 Sinocyclocheilus grahami
ATTAAGTAAAAATAATGGCTATCACAAAGTTGCTAAAGCTAAAAAATAAAACTAAATTTAAAATGTATCACATTTACAAAATAGTTAAAATATATAGTTACAACAGTTTTTGCTCTGGTATCAAAAGTGTAAAAGATAGATTTTTAGGGTTTTGTAAGTGTTTTTCACAGACATGTCTCTTCAACTGTCAAGCCGTGTTGATTAAACTTAGCTTCTGGCAGTCTACACAGTGTGCAGAATCATAGACTGGTCAATTTTCTTCCTATATGAGATACAGAATGCAGACAAAATAGTACCACCACTGTGAAGAATTGTCTGTCTTACATGGCATGTTGTCTTTTTATATGCTGTGTTGTAGATATGATCGTACCTGTGATGATTTACGATACAGCCATAATCTGATATTCCACTGCTTCACCTCATTTGTGTGTATCACCCACGCATTAGCTCCCCTCACAGGCCAGACTCATAAGCAAAACTCACTTCAGCGACTTTTACCCTTTACCGTTTTTTTGTGTTTTTGGGAGGCTGGAGGTTTAGAATTTTAGTGTTATTCACTTGGACCACTGCATGTTTAAAATAAACTATCTAATCTAGTCAGATGAGGAAAAATAGGTGGTGACTTGACAGTGTTTTATGGTTTAATGTCCTGTTACGTTAGGCAACCATTGCAGTAAAGATTGATGAAGAGCAGATTATTTGTAAGCCATTATTGTTTTGCATTTAGAATGCTAGCATTTGCTATTGCTACTTGGTTAGGTAGTTAGAAGCTTATTATACGAGTGAGTGAATAAAAGATTATGTAAAAATTAAGAAACTGTATATAATTTTGAGGACACATAGGCTATACAATCAGTTTGTTGCTGTTTAAATGAGGCTTCCTAAAGTATTCAGTAAAATGTTGACTTTAAAAGAACAAATTATATTCTGACATACTTACTGAACTGAACTGAGAGGGACATTTTACTTTATTTGCATGGGACCAGTCTGTACATTATAAATGATTAAACCAAATAAATATACTATGTGTGTGTGTATAAATGTATGTATTTCAATATGGCACAAAGTGATGTTTTGGTGGTGCAGAGTGAAAGTTGCCATTTGGGAGCGTGTTGCCCCTCAAAACTGTTTTTATCCTACTTTTTCACTACAGGTGCTCTCACTCACTTATTTCTGATGGTCAGATCTCTCAGAGCTGATTGTCTGGCAGTGTGAGCGAACGCTCTTTTCCACAAGCTATTATGAAGC
>NW_015523702.1:0-386 GCF_001515645.1 Sinocyclocheilus grahami
GATTTTATGACACTAACCCTAACCATACATTTGTAGTTGTGGGTTAAGAAAAATGACAATCAATCCATGGTTACTGCACTTTTACTATAGTAAAACCATTGTTAGTTTCCGTATTTCCATAAGGGAACATTTTTGTTTTTACATTTTACTCTTTTTTTTCAAGCATAATCATATGCTACAGTTACACAAATATCCTTAAATGTAAAATTTACTTAAATATGCCTTGATGAACGAAACCATAAAATATTTGAATTCTAAGAGGATAATGGAAGTTTCTGCTGTGAACGTGACTACTAAATATAGGCTATACGTGCTTCAAAGTAGCTAACACTACTGTTTACATGTAGTAATATGAAAGATAATAAGCAAAAGAAATGTAATAACTC
>NW_015523702.1:425-1248 GCF_001515645.1 Sinocyclocheilus grahami
GAGCGGAGGGGCGTGGCTTAACGCCCCTGAGGGTTCGTCGCCCCCCGCCATAAAACATGAAGAAGAAGAAGAGTAACGTTCGCACTGCACTGTTGTAACTGCTCAGCGCTGCGCTGTCAGTTCGGTGGCGCTAGTAAACACGTCCTCTCTGCGCTATCGAGTCGGTCGCGCAGCTCGGTCCATTGAGCCGCGCCTATGCCAGGTCAGCGCGGCGCGAACACTTTAATACCGCGCTGTTTCGTCCCACATTTGGGTTGTTTGGCTTCTCATACGGGCTCGCAGCTGATAGGTAGAGATAAGCCAAATGAGCGTCTAATGCCCAGGCATACGAAATGTGCATATCTGGTCATTAATAACGTCGGCTGCGCTGAGAACAGGGCAGAAGCAACAACATTACTGTCAGGGGCTGCACAGAGATAGCGGTGTTAAACAGCATAACACATAACATGATAATCGAGGCAGCAACACACGAATAGAGGTAGCATAAACGTGAATCAGTCACTCACCGACAGCACTCGGGAGGCTAAGGACTGAACGTCCAGCTTGTAAAACCTGGCGAAGGTATTCTGAGAAGACCAGCCGGCTGCAAAGCATATATCTTGAATAGACATACCTCTCGACCACGCCCAGGAGGAGGCGATAGCTCTTGTTGAGTGGGCCCTAATGTGAAAGGGGCATTCCAAACCTTGGCTCGTATAAGTAGCCGTGATAGCGTCCACAATCCAGTGGGAAAGTCTCTGTTTTGACATGGCCCGGCCCTTCGCACAACCACCGTGGTACACGAAAAGCTGGTCAGATTGCCGAAAGTTGGCCGAACGGTCAA
>NW_015523703.1:0-1248 GCF_001515645.1 Sinocyclocheilus grahami
GTGAAGTTCACTGTAGAGTTACTCATCTCCTCTGTGTCTGTTCAGTTCAGTTTAAAACAAAGAAATTTAATCTAAAAGAAGAGTTTATCACCTGAAGAGTGAATGTCCAGTCTCTCTGGATGTGTGTGAATCTCTGTGCTGTGTTTTCTAGACTGACTTCACAGCTGCCACAATAATATATGTGCATGATTTTATTTGCTACACGTCACATGAAACATGCAAATATTTCAATTATAAAATGATTGGGGGAAAAAGCAGTCCGGGTAAACATTTGAACAGGAAAGAAATTTAAAGCGTGGTGATGCAGACAGATAAAATCATTGAAGAAATTCTTTCAGGAGAAGAATTTAGTCCTGCATTTAATATATATATATATACACACAAAACTGTACAGGACTATCTTTTTATTAGTTTAATTGAGTTGATTTGACTTTAAAATTGCACTCCAAGTCACATTTGTCAGCTGACCTTAACATAAAAACTGAGACTTGTACCTGCTAAATTAATGGTTTGTTTTTTTATACAGTGGAAAAAACCAAACTGTCAATCAAATCTTTAAGGAAACTGTCTATATTTCTCACACTGGCCAGCACACCTGCAACCAAATATGTAAATGTTTATACCAGGCGTTTAAAATTAATTTAGTCATCTGTGTTATAGTTTAATACAACAATCTCAGTGGAAAGCTTAATATTAGTCAAATCGAAGTTGTGCGAAAATACTGTTGTTAATGTTTTAGCATTTCTAATTTAGGCTTCAGAATTCATAGAAGTTGTGTTTACAAAGGTTATCTTGATGAACAAAACATGTAATCAGTCAATTAATCAGTGTAATATATCAGTCAATGGTAAAACTCTACTAGGTGTTTGTTGAGGGAACCTGGGTGATGCTAACTTCAGTTTTTACACCTGTTGAGCCCTTTTTCACGTTCTCTGCTATAGTGCACCAGCAACCAGCCCTGCTCACTGAAGAAGTATTATACTGGAGAAAATACATTAGCAACCATTCATATTAACCACATCTGATAAACACGCTCAAAATGAGCTTCAAGCAACTACGGAGTTAAACTTTGGAGCCCCCTACAGTTAAAATATTTACCCAGTAACTAATGTTAGATGTAGTTATTTAAGTAAGTATGATTACAGATTTTATGATGAACAAAGGCAGGAGAGTTTTCAGTTATGTTGTTACTTTATTCCTTCTTTTTTTGTCTTTCTTTATTTGTCATGGATTTCAAGTTCAGTTCAC
>NW_015523704.1:0-1248 GCF_001515645.1 Sinocyclocheilus grahami
GTTGTCTAGTATGTGTTTTAATACTGTTTAGATTTATATTCCTACATTTTAAGTGGAAACATTCAACAGTCGCTTCTCTTCTTCGGTTTGTTTCCCAGAATGATGAAGTTCCTCGTATTGGCTGTTGTTCTCATGCTGGTCGTGACAGGCGGTGAGTGTGATTATGGATTTCCTGTCATAAAACGTACTTTGGATCTATGATGCATTGAAATCATGCTTTCTGTATGTGTGCATTAAAAGGAGAGTTAAAAGAAGATATTTTGAAGAATGTGGGTAACCAAACGGTTGACAGTAACCATTGACTTCCATATTATGGGAAAAAAATGGCTACCTTCAACTGTTTGGTTACCAACATTCTTCAAAATATCTTCTTTAGTGCAGATGAAGGAAACTCATACAGGCTTGGAACTTGAGGGTAAATAAATGTTGACAGAATTTAAATTTTTGGTTAACTCATGTCCCTTTAAAATATAAATGATTTAAAAAATATATGTAATATACTACCAATAAAATGCAATAGAAGACTATTGCAGGTAACCTTTACATGTAGAATCATTAAAATGAGCAAAATACAGATTAATATGTATTGCAGTTATTAGTGCATATTAGTGCATAGTGCATAGAATGAATGAATAATCTATTAACTTTAAAACCAGTGGGGTCCAAAAGTCTGGAAATACAGTAAATTAAGTTTTAGGATTTAAAAAAATTTAAAAAAATAAATAAAATTTAAAAACTATGGAAAATTAAGAACCCTGTACTGTACATCGTCTTTATATATATTTCAAATAAATATATAAAAACTATTTACATTCTTTGATGTCAAAATTGGTGAGTATTGAGATCATCTATTATGCACTGAATATAACCATATGATGCATATGCTTTATGTGCTGAAATATGATTGGATACAGGAACAGAAAATAAAAATTGTTGAACTATTGCATGTATGAGGACAGGTTTTGCATTTCTGGTAGAAATTAAAATTCTGAAATTTTGAACAATTTTAAACAAAGAAATACTATAATTCAAAATTAAAAAATATTGTACTGATTATCTTCTTTGTATCACTATAAATGTCAAGTAAATATACAATTTGAAAAACAGCTAAATTCTTGTGAGCTGAACATCATAAGTCAAAATCCATGCAATAGTGTGGTCAAAATCAGTGTGTGATTATCGATTTCTTGTCATAAAAAGGACTTCCAGATCATTCATGATGCATGAAATGTCTGAAATGTCAACACG
>NW_015523705.1:0-1248 GCF_001515645.1 Sinocyclocheilus grahami
TGTTACTGAGCAGCTGTGGGAGAATAAGCTGATGCAGTCCAAGGCCGTGGTGGGTTTTCATACGGAGGAGCAGCAGGTTCTGCAAGCTCAACAGCAGCAAGCCCAACAAGCTCAGCAGAAGCAACCACAGCAAGTCCTCCTGCCTCCAGTACACCAGGGTGAGGCCCGATCTGAACATGCACGTGTTCTTAGAAATGAAATGAGATCCAGTACATATTGAATAGTAAACCGTTTGTGTGTCTCTTCTCAGCTCCTCAGCAGCAGGTCATTGTTCAGGATCCTAAGATTCTCCAGCACATGAGCGCCACTGGAATGGTGAGTGTTGAGTACTTCTTCTCAGTGACGTGTTAGTGTTTGGAATATTGAAATATAAAAAGGTTTTTGGTTTGATTCATGTATTTAAAATGTGTTACTGTTGCACTGTATTAACTTAATTGTTTAAGGTTTGTAGTTCAGAGTTCACACAAACAGCAAATTATGTGAGCTCCAGTCTTTCTGTTGGCTTGGTTGAAGGCCCTTATTTTGTCTGCTGCTTTATCATTCATGAGCCGAAGTCATTCTGAAAGTGATTCCATTGATATTTATTGTTCCTCAGTGGCATTATAGCTGTTCTTTTACATGTAGAATGACTTTTAATACTATGTTATTGTCATTGGTGTGAACGGGCCTGTAGAGTTGGCTGCATCACTGCTCATTTTTGCAACTTTGAAGCAAATCTGAACATGCCGACATCACCCCACCCAACAGTCACCGTTACTCACAATCCAGAAATCTCCCACTGACAGTGAATGACTGGCGTGGTTTGGTCGCTGTAGTTCTCTGTACATGTGAATACCCTGTAGGATCAGCATTAATGCCAGCAGGAGAACAGATGGGTGGAGTCTTCCTGGAAAATGGTTTAGACCAAGCTGGCGACTTCAAATTAGATTACACATATCAAGGATATTGTTCTCGCTCCCTCTCTACCTGATCATTAATGTATGTGTGTCCTCTGTGGATTCAATTCTTGTTTCAATCTTTTGTTCCACTAGAGTGCAGCAGCCACAGCAGCAACTTTGGCTTTACCCGCAGGTGTAGCACCGTTTCAGCAACTTATCACCCCTCAGGGTAAGACATTACAATCTTAACAGTGGTTCTCAACCAGGGGGGCCTCAAGATGACTTAAAATAAATATAAAATAACTGGAATGCATATCACATTATATTTTTCACTTACATAATTGAATCGCGATTTTGTCTTCTAATGACT
>NW_015523706.1:0-866 GCF_001515645.1 Sinocyclocheilus grahami
TTCAGATGTTTAAATGTGATTGTCAAGTGCAGCACTTAAATCTATCAAAATATATAAAACAAATCTACAATGTGTGAAATGTCCACGTTACTTAAAACATCTCTTATCTCATGTTTTATACACATTGTTATTCTATTTAGTTTTATATGAAGTTCTGTGTGTGTGTTGTTAGTGTACAGATGTCCAGTATATTGTGTTTGTTCTGTGGCTGCAGTCTCTGCTTCATCAGTTCAGATCAACTAAACATTTCACCAGTGAACAGCGTTTGTGTCCTTCACTCTGCTCTAGATAGTCAGATACATTTAGTCTGTTTCACCACATTTATATTGTCATGTAAATAAAATACTACATATACAGTTAAAACATTTGTTTTGTTTGTTTTGAAAAGTTCACTTGTCTGTTTTAAGTATTATTGAAGCTTCATAAGCAGTTTGTCTATCTTAAGTACAGGCTTGTAGACATGAAACATAAAACATAAATAGCTAATATATAAAGACAGAAATGTTCCCATTATATGTATATTTATATGTCTCATCATTTACTCTCCTTCATGTCTTTTCAAACATCTATGATGATATTTTGAGAAATGTCTCGGTGTCTTTGATTGGTTGCCAATATTCTTCAAAAATATATTGTATGTTCTACAGTGTTACATTTCTAAATGAGTCTAGGGCAGTGGTTCCCAACCTTTTTCAACTCGCGGCCCACACAACCAAACACATATGTTTCCGCGGCCCACTGCAAAAAATGTAACTGACCCCACTATTTGTTGGGTTAATAACTGAGTACTCAGAAGCTAGATTGTTAACTGTCTTTATTGAATGAACTGGCAATGAACAGAAAATAACTCAGGCTTGCACCGCTCA
>NW_015523706.1:906-1248 GCF_001515645.1 Sinocyclocheilus grahami
GCAGCGGGTCGGCACATGCAGAGCAGTGTTGAGACGAGCAGTCAAAACCGGCAGAAAACTGGAGCACTGGACAAAGCAAGACTAGAGTCAGACTCAAGTGACAAGCGCAAATTGAGAGCAGATATAGAGCGACAAATCAAGAGAGATCAAACTGGCAAGAAACCAAAGAGCAGCTGCTGCGTTGAAGGGAAAAACAAAGACACGAGGGAAACAGAACTGAGAAAACAGCGATCAAACCCTAGTCCTGACCCTAGTTGATTTTTAATTTGCATTGTGTGAATAATCTGAAAACAACACCCATGAAACAAACTTAGCTAAATGGATAACATGCAAGAAAATAAA
>NW_015523707.1:0-1248 GCF_001515645.1 Sinocyclocheilus grahami
TTATCATATGTGACTGTGTGCAGAGAAAATGAGCCTGGAATTATGTAAATAAAATGCAGATTAAAAAATAACAATCAGACATGATAAGTGCATGAATTATTGCCCTGTACGCTAATGGATTCTTGTTTGCAAGCCCCTCTATGTACTCTGCTTGTATTTATCTATGGAGATGTGCGTTTAATTGCTTTAGCCGCTAGCAAGAGTTAGCAGGCACATAAATAGAAATGTGCAATAGCTAATGGAAACGTCATATTAGCTGAATAATTACTTCATAAACAAAACAGCCCCCATCTAGTCATTGAACCACCACTGGCCTAAATTTCAGTAGACTGTTGTATTAACTCCAGTCTAATATAAACACTCTTTACGGGATTTAAACTGATAGATCTTTGCCCGAGTGCAATAACTGGACTCTCAAACAGACAAGCCACGAAAAACCCTTCGAGCAGAAGAAAATCCAGCCAGAGAAAGATCCTTACATCAATAGGTCAAGGAACACTACAGTATAAATACACCATTGTGGCACATCAGATCTGATTCTGCCGGATTAATCTGACAGATAAGGATGGCGCTAATATTCACTCTCGGTAACTTAAGATTTTAAAAGCTTGTGTGGAGTCGACACCATGCTATGCGCTCAGATGGGACTAATCTACATCATGTGGTAAATGAGGACTTTGGCCTTGGTTAATATGATGAAGATGAGGAAAAAGAACCAAGCGTGGGTTATAGTGACTGAGTGGATCTTTCATCTAAATGATGGCTAGTTCAGCCTTCACTTGCACGCCTCAGGACACGTGCAGCAAATTTTTGCTGCTCCGAGGTATAGAGTGGCCGTGGAGTGGACACTCTTCAGCACAGATCTCTTATTGTTTTAACAACCCAGCCCTTGCCAATTCCTAGGCATTTTTGGCCCGGCGCACAGGCCAAGTCACACACATAAAACGATGCGACACTAGGAATGGATTTGTGAGCGTGACTCATTGCACTACGAGAACTCTTCTGCCGTGACATTCTAACACGGACAGTTGTGTACTCGCCGTAGCACAGACGAAGTGGTCATTTTTGTTCAATTTTGAACTGACCCTCTCAACAGCAAAACGAGAAAAAGATTGAGTGAGCAGTGGGGGAAAAAAGGCCGATAAGTGGATGTGGGCTCCGGGGCGAGCAGAAGGGTGGGAGGCGTCTGACAAACAGAGCATTTATGAACTTCGGTGTCCTCAAGAGAGACCACCTGAACACAAAGTT
>NW_015523708.1:0-1248 GCF_001515645.1 Sinocyclocheilus grahami
TCACTCTAAGCACAGCATACACACGTGCGTACATCTCCAAAAATACATACGGAGAGGTTCAAACAGAGTTTATCTCCGATTCGCTAACACAGGATGTCTGACCTTTATATGCTACTCACAGTTATGCATCTACTTTACTACAATGCAGCAACACCTTTGCAAAAATATATGAGCAGGTTTTCACACCTTAACATTTTCCATTTTTTCTGTTAACCCACATAGTGACACCTGCTCTCGCTTTTGACAGGATGTCAGTCTAATCGTTTATACTCTTAGAAGTGGCGCTGACTTTTTGAATCCTCAAACAGTCAACCTCACTTCGCAAAGTTTCCATTTTCAAATTAAACTCATTAACTTCAATAAATTGTTTAACCCTTTTCATCAACCGTTTATTTATACGTTCATGTTGACGAATTATCCGTAGAAGTTCCCTTGCCGTTAGGAGCATGTCCATCGTCTCTTGTCCGGTCACTTATTCTCTTCTTCTCCATTTCTGCTTTCTTTTTTGCGCTCCGATGATGTCTCTTCTGCATGAAGTCTAAAAGCAGATCATTAATAGGAATCTCTATTTTACCTTTTTGGTTCAGTCTTCGAATATGTGGGGTTTGACCGGGAAATTGAATAATTCCTATTTCACTAGTTGAAGATTTAGCACTCATTAAACTTGATAGTGCTGAATAGGAGTCTGAACATATGACTACTTCAGGTATATTAATGTCTTCAACCCACTGAAGAGCCAATAATATGGCAATCATTTCTGTAGTATAAACTGATAGGTGATTAGATGTTCTTTTTGCTATTCTATACCTGAACCTTGGAACATATATTGCTGCTGCTGTGCGTCCTGTTTCAGGATCTTTAGATCCATCTGTATATATATGAGTTACTGATATATATTTCTGATCTAAATATTTCTGTACTATTGAATCTTTAGATTCTTGTCTGTTTTTATCATTTATACTCACTAAAACCTGAAGGTCAACTGCAGGCATTGGGAATAACCAAGGAGGTGTTACTGGCAACACAACAGTATTGCAAACATCACAATCACTTATTCCAATTTGACACTTTAGTAATTAGAATTAAAACTTGATAACCATGTATGAATGCATATTAGTCATTTTAACTGAACTTAGGACTGGTGCTGGTGCTTTTTTTGGGAAAAATTGGGAAAAAAACTATCAAAAATACTGATAAGATAACAATGATGTGAATTCTACTAATAAGAACAATATAAAACGCACTAAG
>NW_015523708.1:19955-21093 GCF_001515645.1 Sinocyclocheilus grahami
CAATTCTTTAGCGGAGTCATTTCCAATCCTACCAAAGTTATCATTCAGCTTTTTCCCATATTCCCAGCTCTCCTGTAACATTGCCTTAGTAGGATGTGAATCATTATGCCCTTGTAAACCTGCCCAATAATTTACCATCAACTGCTTCCTTCTTAATTCTAAAGGACATTCTCCTATTTCTACCTGTAATGCTAACACTGGGGTAGTTTTAAAAGCTCCACAACACAGCCTCAAGGCCTGTTTCTTCTTCTTCTTCTTCTTTGATGTTTTATGGCGGTTTGCAAACCAGCTTTGGGTGCATTTACCGCCACCTACTAGTGTGGAGCAATGACGTTAAAGGAAAACTAAAAACTAAAAAATAATAATTTGTAGTGATTCTTTAAATCCTGTTTATTAACTCTGTCTCTTTGAGATACTTAAATAATATGTGAAACATTTCTACAGTCACATCTTTATTTAACAATTTCTGCAGTGAGATCTGATTTATTTCTATATGAAGTGCTTCTGTAAGTTGTACTCTTTCGTTGTCATATCCTTTACATTTTATTAAAATATGTTCAACTGTTTCAGGAAGATCACATTTAACACAAATGTTTTCCTGTTATAAATAATGATTGATTAAGTGCAGTGTGTCCAGTTCTAAGACGAAATATTATGCCTTCTTCCTTTCGAGTCCCAAAAATGCTCCTCTCATTTCCAACAGTTTTTTGAATATTATATAAATGCCGTCCTTTATTCTCACCATCCCATTTACTTTGCCATATATCTTTTAATGCTTTTTAAATTAGCGCTTTTATTTCTAATCTACTCACTGGAACATTAAACTCTATGTCTGGATGTTTTAATGTTGTTTTCTGCTATTTGATCCACCGCTTCATTACCTTCTATCCCTGTATGTGCACGTATCCATACAAAAGAGACAATGTTTTTGTTTGTATTCTGAACAAACTTTGTAAAATGTCTGATAAAATGTCTTGTCTAGTTGAAGATTTAGCACTCATTAAACTTGATAGTGCTGAATAGGAGTGTGAACATATGACTACTTCAGGTATATTAATGTCTTCAACCCACTGAAGAGCCAATAACATTGCAGTCATTTCTGTAGTATAAACTGATAGATGATTAGATGTTCTTTTGC
>NW_015523709.1:0-1248 GCF_001515645.1 Sinocyclocheilus grahami
TGTGTTTTCTTAAGTTGCAGAGCGTTGAGCTCTCTCGGCCACCGTGTATAACACGTTTTTGTAGCGTTGAGCAATGCAGTGCTGAAGTGCTCATGAATCCTCTCATTGTAACACACGAATTGTAGACATTATGAAAGATTCATTATGCATACATTTATAGTGTTATAACAGAGATTTGTGAGATTGCGATGAACTGAGATGTCTTTTAGAGATAATGCAGCGCTCTTTCCTGGCATTCTGCCATGCAAAACCATGCACGCAGCAGCCGCTTGCTTTAGATAAAAATAACAGTGTTCTGTGAATGTTGATGCTTTAATAACAAATATTTATCAGGACCATGCTGGAATTTCATAAATTTAATGGAGAAAAAAGTAACGTAACTAATAATGTTACTAATTATTTTTAAAATAAAGTAATCAGAACAATAACGTGATTACTTTTAAATGGAGTAATCAGTAATCATTAATTTGATTACATTTTCAGAGTAACTTGCTCAACACTGTTGATACATCACCAGTGCAAGTTGTCATGATTCCGGTGGGGTCTTCTTGGGCTTTGTTATCATGGAGCACATGGCCTTTTGTTTTGACGGCTTGCCATGTGCTCTGTTGTCATCCTGGTGTTCACCCCTCCCCTCTCGTTATCCCTGTTAGCTAACTCTCCCTTCTCACCTGCACCTCGTTTTGTCCTTATTATTCTTCCCTTTATCTGGCCCTCTTGGATGCTATCTTGTGTTAGTCCGTAATATGTTGTGCAGCAGCTTAGATTGTCTCTGTCCATGCTGTGTTTGTCTGAATCAGTTTTTTTTTTATTTTTTCTAGTCTAGTCGGTCTGGCGTTCCTGTTTTTGTCACCCTCCCCTTTTTACCCGCCTGCCCCTCTAGGACTCTGGTCGGCTCTCTGCCTAGGCTTTCTCTTATACCTCCCCTCCCCGTGGGCTCGACCGCAGCTGGTCTAACCTCCGCGCTGACCTGACTTTTTGCTGGGGTTTTGCCATCCGGCTGAATTATTGACTTTCTGTTATCCCAGTTCAATAAACTTGGAATTTGACCCAAGTGGCGGAATTAAGCAGCCGCTTCCATGAACTCCAGCAGGACGTTCTGTCATCCTCCGCAACAGCGGTTCCCCTGTCTCATTCTCACCGCGAACCCGAGCCGCATGTCAACAACCCGTCCTTATACGATGGAGATCCGAATTCATGTCGGGCATTCCTATCTCAGTGTTCTCTGGTGTTCGCACTGCAACCACG
>NW_015523710.1:0-1248 GCF_001515645.1 Sinocyclocheilus grahami
ATATATATATATATATACAACCACCAGTAGCACCACTGCCTATATGCGGAGTACACTCCCACTACCCTAGGGGGCACCAGTCATTGCTAGATAGCACAGATAAGTAGTCATAATGGAGGCCAGCTATTTTTCAAATGGTCTACACAGCTGAATTTATTTTGGTTTAATTGTCATTGGTTACTTTTCATTCACTTTCCATTCAGTTATTAATCACATGGTTACACATAACAAAATAAATTGAAAAGTTCAGTGTTTTTCCTCCTAGTTTTACATTACAAAAAGAAAAGATGGAGATGTTGTTTCAGTAATGTGATCAGAAATTCCATGTATTGATTTAAGAAGAGCAGTAAGGAGAAGTGAAGTGTGTTTACAGTGTGTTTTGAAACCCTTTACTGTGCATTTTAAACAAGTGTTCACACGCAGTTTAACATTTGGATCAAGTGTAGTGCAGTGTAGTTATTAAAAAAAAAGGAAGAGAAAGGACAACCCAGGCCAAAGATCCACTTGTACCAGGATTACAAAAAAATCCCAGTGTTAACCGATATCTTATTTGTTGCACGTTTGCATAGATTCATGTCAGGTAGTACTAGTTAAACACACTTTGAGTCTCCTATGCAGACAGAGCTACACTAGCATAATATATATATTTTTTCAAGTGAAATGCAGCATTTGTATTCCAAGCTGTTTGAATTTCTGTGAAACACCTGACTTTGTATTCTGGACAGACTTTTCAAAGAGCCTGTTCAACTTTTGCACTGGACCTACGCGTAGCCTTTGCACAGTGGTCTACACGAATCATAGTTCATAGATCTGCACTGATGTCTAGGCATCTGTTTATCTCTCATATTATGATTGGTATTACCATTATATGGTTTATTTTTAGATCATTTAGAACATTTTTAGAACAGTAGATTCCTTTACCTTTTACGTAATGTATGTAATCATCTTTCATGAGATGCTTCAAGCAATCAAGCTTTGTAACATTCATAGATGCAAAGCTACTGCAGATATCTTTTTATTATTATTATTATTATTATGCTGGTGGAATATCTTTAGTTACAAAGATGACGAATCACATCTTTGTGATCTACACCAAGGCTACAGCGTAGGTCTGACAAGTGTAAATTGCCCTTAACCTGTTTATAGGATTATACCACTGGAAAATACCACTTTTTAGGTTTTAGTCATTTCTATGATTAAATATCTGGTCTCATTTCACTTCAGAATGCTACAGGAGGAAAAGGAAAC
>NW_015523711.1:0-1247 GCF_001515645.1 Sinocyclocheilus grahami
TGGACTCATTCTGACGGCACCCATTCACTGCAGAGCATCCACTGGCTTCATTTCTGTATGACTGATAAATATGCATCACATTAAATTGATTAGTTTGTGTTTGTGTTAAAAGCGTGTAATCCAAGTGGGTGGAAACTTGATGATTTAAATGCATACATCTTAAATTTAGGCCTTAATGTTTTTAAAGTGTATTGATAATGCAATACCCGTTCAGTCTTTCTTACGTCATTCATCCGTCTGGATCCCAGATGAGAAGGAAAAGCATCAGATGTGCATCAGTCAATTATTCATCAGCAGCTGTGTGGAATAGTTCAGTTATAACATCAGATTCAATTATGCATGATTAATCAAAGACTATGAAGAGTATGAAAATGTTTAGCTATTTGTTTAGTAATCAGTTCATTATTGTAATATTGGAATATAATCTTGGCAAGCTTTCTAAATAAGCATATTTGGTGTCTCCAGACTGACTCCACATGTCGAGTGGATGGATTATGTTACGTGTAATTGCTGCAGAATGGACAGAAAGGATCGTTTCACATGGGACTCGTTTCGTCGTATCCTTGAACCAGAAACTCTTCCGGTCTGGACTTTAAATGTGTGATGAGCTCGAGATGCACAGATTCACTGCAGGCCAAATATGGGTGAACAAACACAGCTTCAGGTCTGAAAGAGGAACAGAGCAGTGCTGATAGAGAAATGATATATGATATATATGAGCAGTTTGATCTGAGCTTTAAAAAGAGGATTGATGATTTAAATCTAAAATAAATCAACATTTAAATTAAGTGAATTAAATATATATATATATACATATATTTGCCTTAACCAAGGGGGAGTAAGTTTTGATTGTTACATTGTTAAATTATGGTAAATAAATGAAATAAATTAAAATGAAATAAACTGAAATAAATTGAATAATTAAATAAAA
This sequence comes from Sinocyclocheilus grahami, assembly GCF_001515645.1. Lineage (NCBI taxonomy): Eukaryota > Metazoa > Chordata > Actinopteri > Cypriniformes > Cyprinidae > Sinocyclocheilus > Sinocyclocheilus grahami. The sequence continues at coordinate 932 of NW_015523711.1, forward strand.
ATAAATAACTTAAATTAAAATAAAAATATATAAATTTGTTGAAATTTATATATACATATATTCTTTTGTTTTAATTATTTTAATATGTAATTTAATAATTTAAGATTACATGTAATACTTAAATACATATACATAGATATACATAATATATTTAAAACTTTTATTTAATATTTTTAAATTAATGTCAAATATTATATTAAATTATAAAATATTTTATGTATTAAAAAATAAATCTAAATCTGTCCATTGATGATTTAAATATTAAATAAATCAAAATTTAAATTAGTAAATAAATTGTTGTTATATTTTTTAAATA
>NW_015523712.1:0-1247 GCF_001515645.1 Sinocyclocheilus grahami
AGCAGCAGCAGCAGCAGAACAGGACAGATGCACAGCAGTCTCTCTGTTATTCTGCTCTCTAGAAATGGCTCAGGTTTTTTTGTGGGATTGTGAAAGTTTAATGAATGGGTTCAGAGGTTGGTTTCAATCATTTACCCCCAAATATTAATAATGCTACTTCTCTTAACAAACCACACTACACTGGAATTTTTTTTTCCAGCTTTATGTTGGTATCGATATAAAATTTTGTAATTCATTTTTTGTATGATTTCATTATTCAATGTCTATGGTTTTTATTATTTTATTTTAGTTTGATGAATTAATATATCAAGATAAACTCAAATGTGTGCGTTTTTTTATATTTTATTTCAGTTAATGTTTTTTTATATTTTTTTTTATATATATTTATATTTATATAAAAAAAAATGTTTTTTTATATATATATATTTTTTAATGGTTTTAGTTAAATAACCCTGGTCTATGATTTACGTTGCAACAATTTTCACTTTGAAATTGCCCAAATAATCACAAAGAAACATCAAGTAACACATTGAATTAAATGTCAAATTTTGAAGTAGAAATAATAATATTTATTTGAAATATACTCCTGTAATATGTATTATTTTGAAGAAAAAAAACTTTTTAAATCTGTTTTCCTAGACATCATAATACTGCAAAATGTATAAAAAAATGTTTTAATGCAACAATAAACAGAAAACTAAAACGCTCTTTTATAACTAATATATGTGCTATGTATATTTATGCTTTGTGTATCTTGCTGTTCTGACATTTAAGTTATAATCAAAATGAGTCGAATTAAACTAAACTATAACTAAAACTAAAACCGTAAAAACTTGTTACTCGAAATAAAATAAATGTTAACGAAGTTAGTTGCCAAAGCAACAGCTGCCATTTTTATTTATGTTTAACTTGATGCACTAGCTTGAACTGAAAGAAAAACTAAAAACTATGTGCAGTAAACATTTAAAAAATAATAATAATAATAAAAATGACAAAAACTCTTTATTTTTTTTCTTAATTAAAAAAATAACTTACATTTAAAGTAAAATGCAAAAATAAAAAATTCTAAATGTTAAAAAAACTATAATAATATCTCAATGGTACAATAATGACACTGCCGAGCACTGGATGTGTGGATATGAGTCAAAATCAGTCCCTGATGAGGTTTCATTTCAGAAGTCAGCTGTCTATGTAGGCAGTAGTATGCTGGACTGTTGTCCGTTAGTGTGTGTGTGTGTGTGTGTGTG
>NW_015523713.1:0-1247 GCF_001515645.1 Sinocyclocheilus grahami
AGATGTTTCTCAAATTATCTTCTTTTATGTTCCATAGTTTATGTAGCCTAAACGTTTATGTGTAATACATTTTATTTTGAATCAAATAAAATATTTCTTTCTAAAGCTATAATTTGTAATGTATATTTTCTCATTTAACACAATAATGGCTTTAAATGATCTGGGTATTGTCACAGTCACATTTAATTTGCGATTAATTAGATTAATGAATCTACACATCATGTAATTAATTCGATTAAAAATTTTAATCGACTGACAGCCCCAATTTTAATTTGTAATTTATTCCCATGATGGCAATGTTGAATTTTCAGCAGCCATTACTTCAGTCTTCAGTGTCACATTAATCTTTAGAAATCATTCTAATATGCTGATTTGCTACTCAAGAAACATATTTTATTATCACTACTTGAAACAGATAAATAGAAAGTTAAAAAAAGAACAGCATTTATTTGAAAAACATATTTTTTTTGTAGCAATGTAAAAATCTATACCATCACTTCTGACTGATTTAATGCATTTTTACTACATCACATTTGGATCTTCAGACTCTGATCGATTATAATATTGTCTGGCTTTTCACAATTTCTAGGAATCAGCATGCTGAGGATTTTATTAGTCGTGTTAGTACTAGGTTAGTGAAATGAGAGTTTCTGAGAAAGAACTAGTGGTTGTGCCAAAGTTAATAGGACAGGAAATACTATTTAATATTCCACAATTACTTTTTTTGTAAGAATATTTAAGGTAAGAAATAATTAAACCTATAGTTTAGATTAATTTATACTTCATTAATATTCTGCATATCAATATTTTTATTTAATTTGTAATTTTGTAATTTTTATTGTAATTTATAATAAATAATAAATAAAAATATATAATAAAATATTTATATTTATTTTAATATTTTTTTAAAAAAGGATGTTCAACTGCATTATTTTTCTCAATGGTGTCAAAATTATTTTCAAGAATTATGAAGAATTATTGTTATTGACTACTGCAATTTACAATGACAACCCTATTTGGTTACAACTGTATTTTTCTGGTCTGCATATATTTTGCACTGCTTTATCTGCACACACCTGATCTGCATGCCCTTGCTCCAGGAACACATGTCTTTACGCAGCAGCAGGTTGTTGAGGGTGACGGCGCCAATGACGTAGAACTGCTGCTTGACCACCTGTTTGATGAGCTCTGGGTCGGTTCCATGCTGACACATGATGGAGTGGAAGGAGTTGAGCTGCCGGATGATG
>NW_015523714.1:0-1247 GCF_001515645.1 Sinocyclocheilus grahami
ATATTCATTAGCCACTATATGTAAAAAACTGGAAGAACAACAAAGTGCAGCAAACAGCAAAACTATTTGTGCTAACAGACCAGTGTACAAAAATAAATAATAACTTAAGTAACATCAATGCAATGCTGAGAATGGGAACAAGCAGGTAGAGACGGGGATCTATGTGCAAGGAGTAGTTTGATGAAAACGAAACCAGCACACAAAAAGGCACAATACATCCATTACAAACAACATCTGACAAAGCAACACAAGGAATAAACGGGCAAGCAAGCTTAACAAGACACACCTGGGGAAGAGAACCAAGGAGAAAGAACACAAACAAGAACATAAAACTAGTCATACAATTTAAAAGTCCATGAACACACAGAAAATGACACTGGAAACCTTGCACATTAAAGCTACAACTAACCGCATCACTCTTGCGTTAAAAATAAGGTGGATAACTGGCCCAATAACCGTCTGAGTGCTGTGTGTACAGTATGTTAGATTGTAATCAATCTCACTGTAAGACAGGCTATGGAAGGCAAGCCACTTCCACGATTTTGCTGGTAAATAGGCTACTAGTAGTTTCCAGACTTATATGATACTTAACAAAAAGTCCTGCACATCGCAATATATTTTGGCAGAAGAAGAACCGACCATGTAGTTTTAATTATTTCTAGAAGCACTGACTGGAGTAACAATGATAACTTTGTTTCCTGGTGAATCATTAAAATAAACCTTTAAAAAACAATATGAGCAAACTTACTTGTTGATGTTGAACGTGGTAATGTCTGGTAAGCTCAGGTTTGTCCACTTGCGATCTGCAGGTGTCAGGTGAGTAAGCGACTGAAATGAGGTGTGTTCGTCTCGAGGCGGCGCTGCGCAGACCGATCAGAGCCTCTCCTCTATAATCGCTCTCGCGGTGCTTTGATGTCAAACACCGATCGTTCTGCGCAGCGCCGCCTCGAGACGAACACACCCGTGACGCATATTAAACAGATGAAGAGCCCTCCTACGCATTTTTGAACTCAAAGACAATTGGAGATTTCAGTTTTGTTTTTTCTTGTAAATCGAGACTATACTTATAAGACAATACAAAGTTTTCACTTTCCTGTCGAAGAACAATATTCTTTAATAGTCGAAATACTGTATAGATCTAATACAAGTAAGTCATTATGTTGCAATGTTCCCAGCAACTAAGGAATACACAGCCCTGTTTATATATATTTAAATATAGGGCTATACAGCCATGTAGTGGTTACACC
>NW_015523715.1:0-1246 GCF_001515645.1 Sinocyclocheilus grahami
AAAAAAAAAAAAAGCTCATTTTATATTGTGTACATAATAATTGCTAATGAGATCTAAAATTAATTGTATATTATAGATATTTATATGATATAATATTTAATAGTGGAGAAAACTACTTAAATAAAAAAAATGAATTAATTGTAAACATGTGCTTTAATAATAGCATTTGAGATCTACATGAATTCAAATATTACATGATTTTTATTAAAAATAATATTGTAGTTCCATTATACAGTATACATATGTAATGATGAAAAATAGGATATACATAAATATGAAAAACAAATAAAAGACTTATTTTGCATTATATTCATGAAGAATATTTACCAATATATTTTTAAAAACAGAGTTGTTTCACACCGTATTACACGATATCAAAATGTTAGCTATTTTTATAATATACATATTACTTGATGTAAAGATCTACATAAATTTGAAAAACAAATTAAATACTCCTTTCACACTATATATTTAAAAATATATATATAACGGTAATCAATTGTATATTATATACACAAATGCCATTTAAAAATGGCAAAAGACATCTTCATTAATTAAAAAGAATTAACAAATTATTTCACACCGTGTTTACTGAAAATACTGTTTTAAATATTCACATTTTAGCTAATTTTATATTCTACACACATTATTTAATGATTAAAACAAATTACCTACTTAGTTCACATCAGTCATTAAAAATATAATATTAAAAGTAGTTAGTTTTATATAATATACATATTATTTAGTAATGGCAAATGAGATGAAAACCTTGAATTATTTTACAACATATTTATTAAAAATATTGTAGTAAAAGTTTCATTTGATATTATATGCATATTATGTGATAAATGAGATCTATGTAAATTTTAAAAAGATATTATTTTACACTTGTGCAGTCAAATGCCTCTGTGATTGTGCAAACCAAAGGTAGAAATCCACAAAGAGAGCTTGTGATCTCAACATTACCTGTCACTAATGACTTGGTTAGTATCATCTCAGAGGTTAAATATATATTTGGATGCAGCTCCAAGACACTCGTAGTCTCAAATGCTTCTCCAGTGACCTCTTGTGATCTGAGATTTTCCATGTTCTCTGGTTTCCGGACTACATGCTTTATTTCCGCAGGAGGGTCGATGCAACATGAAATGAATGCTCAGGTTTTCTCTGAGATGAAGTGCATCTTTTTGCTTTTTTGTTCCGTGTTACGTGACTAGATGGTCCTTCAGTGTTTACACTGTAAATGTGA
>NW_015523716.1:0-1246 GCF_001515645.1 Sinocyclocheilus grahami
ATGTGCAACCCAACACTGTCAGAAACCAATGTGACAATCTTGTACCCTATGTACCCATAAAAGGTGCATATTAGTATCAGACACTCTAAAAAGTAAAGGTTCTTTATTGGCATCGATGGTTCCATGAAGAGCTTTTAACATCCATGGAGTATTTCAATTGCACACAGGGTTCTTTAGATTTTCAAAATGCTTTTCACACTAAGAAAAATGGTTCTTTCTAAGAACTGTTTACTAAAAGGTTTGGGGAACCCAAAGTGGCTCTTCTTTTTGAAGCCTTTATTTTTGAAGTGTGTATGATTCTTCAGAGAGCCAAAAACTCTTGATGTTTCAATGTAGGTCTTGTTTTTGCAAAACCAATTTAGCCTATCTAGGGTTCCTGAGTTGCTGTGTGGTTCTTTGGGGAGCCTCTCTGGGCTCTAAATTACCAGTACGTACTTGTTTTTTTTTCTAAATAATGGACAATAATTGATTGTTCTTGTTGATCAAGAACAGTTTTTGGCTCTCTAAGGTTCAGCATATTGGTTTCTGGGTTTGGAAGCACCAGTTCACAGATGGTTTCTGAAGAACGGAAGAATAAAAAAGTGCTCCGTACAACCCCAAAAGGTTCTTCTACACTCTTAAAAATAAAAGTTCCAGTGTTTTTGCAGTGATGCCACAGAACAGGGGTCCGAAAGCGCCTCCTGCTGGCAGAGAATGAGTCTGCATTTTCAATAAGCCCGTCTGCTGGTTTTATTCAGACCGATGTGAAAATCAACACGTGTTTTTACGCCACAAACACGCAGAGTTGTAAATGTGAACTGGTGGTTCGACAAGAAGATAATGCATTATAAAAATCTAAACAATTAAGAAGATGGTAAAATGTATTTATATGTTATTTAATTAGATAATAATTGTTTAAATTAATATAAAGATTGATACTTTTGACTCTGTTTTCTTAAAAAAAAATGTAAATGCTAAAATGTGAAGTTTATTATTTTATAAAACTTTCTAAACCTGTATCTGAACTGTAAATCATGCGTTTTACAATCATTTTAATTTTATTTGTGCAGACCTTAAAAAAAGGTATTGAAGTCTTAAATTTGAGCTTAAATATCCTGCAGGTACCTAGTCTGGCAAAAACCAGCAATTCATGTTTTTAGGTATATAATTGTCCGGATTCGTTACTGGATCTCAAGCCATTTTAGTTGAAGACCCCTGTATTGAAGAACCATTTCTGGTTCCCCAAAGAACCTTTCAGTGAACAGTT
>NW_015523717.1:0-1246 GCF_001515645.1 Sinocyclocheilus grahami
TTTTAAACCTTAAACCGCATAAACATTTCATTACACCAAATACATGTTCTTTTTAGCAACATCATATGACCCCTTTAATTGGATAGAAACAGAGTTTTAAAACATTTAAAAAATCCTTAACCAATAACAAACAACTGGATAAGGAAATTAACTTTTTCTATTTAAAAACTGTTTTTATTTAAGGGGGCCTTTGAAAATTGGTGTCCAAAAAAAGTTGAGAACCACTGCTTAAAAATAAATAAAAAAAAGACACTGCATGTCCACCTACACCATCACCATCCTGCTATCAGATATTCAACTTCATATACACTTCTATAAAGAGGAGCCAAACTCTGTAATAGTAGTCGAGTTGATCATTTATTTAAAAAAAAAAAAAATTCTGCAACATTCTTATATTTCTAAAATTATGAATTACCAAAAAGGTATTCACACAATAAACAAAAATCTACAAATCTCTTTACAACAAACCATTTTTTAAAGGGAAAATGTTAAAAGACTAGCTTAACTTCCATACAAAAAAATAAAAATAAAAAAGTACAAAACTGCATCGCCTACATGCATGCATCAGGCCTAAAGATGAAACGATCAGATCTGAAAATCACCACCTACACCTTTTCAAATCCCTCGGACGTACACGCGCGCGTGAAAGAAGAATGAGTTATGTACAAAAGGTGAAGGAGGGAGGAACAAGCTACAATGACCCGAAGCTGGTAGCTGGGTTAGGGAAATGGGAAGGACTAGTTAATTCATTGTCCTTAAACCAGCTAGAAAACCGACTGAGATCCACCCAACTGTGTGTGTGTGTGTGTGTCACAGTTATGACATTTGGCACACAGTTATGTTTTTGCATTTAATGTAAAGGTCACATTTGACTGGTCATGTCTGACAGACGCACAAACCAAACGCTACCAAAAACCACAGCGGCTTGCAGAAAGTCAGTGTGTTTCAACACAATGTAAACGAACGATATAAAAGGCCCCTCGATTCATTAGAATAAAGTACTGCAAACGCGATACATCCAACGTCTTAAAAACATTCACGACACATACAGAGTTACAAACATGCTTCCCGTGTGCTTTTTTTGGACCGACAATCATAAAAAGTAAAGCACTTGATCGCTCAGCTACAATCTTGTAGTGTTTCCATCACTCACGAGTGATTATTTCACGCATAAATGTGTGTGTAGTGTTATTGCGACACCTGGAATTGCTGGTGAATCGACCGTATTGTGCAGCACTGATGTGTG
>NW_015523718.1:0-1246 GCF_001515645.1 Sinocyclocheilus grahami
AAAGTAGCCTATATAAAACTGCAAAATAATCATTCATCTATCGGTTCTTTTTACTTAAGTACATTTGTACTTTCACTCGAGTAAAATTGAAAACTGACTACTTTTACTGGAGTAATATTTTATTATACGGATCTGTACATTTACTCAAGTACTTGATTTGTGTACTTCATCCACCACTGATATTATTAATATATACATAACATTTTACTCCTATGGAAACTGTAAAACGCCACATAATTTGTGCATCTGAAATAGATGTAGCTCAATCAGAACATAAAGAAAAATAAACGCATCTTAACATCATTCAGAGAAGTAACGCTGACATTATACTGTATGGACTTAAAAGGATAGTTCACCCAAAAAAAGAAAGTTCTCCCATTAATTACTCACCCTCATGTCATTACAAGCCCTTCGTTAATCATTGGAACACAAATTAAGATATTTTTGATGAAATCCGAGAGCTTTCTGACCCTGCATAGACAGCAAGGGTCCTACCACATTCAAGACACAGAAACGTAACAGCTGAAGGACGGAAAATAAATTAAAAAGTCTGCTTGGCACGGGTTTTGAACGTGCGCTAAAAAGAGGTGCTTTGGGTGACGACAGTAACGTACGCACAGAGCTATCTGACTTCACTGATTCAGCCGCAGATTTTTGGATTGAAGTCAGAATGTTATTCAGTTGGCTGAATCGAGAATGTGCCCGTGTTAACTTGTGACGTGTTTACATATGGAAATGAACCATGGTTTTATTACAGTAAAAGTGTATTACATTTTATGGTTTATGATGTTAAAGTATATTTCATGGAGTCACAGACAAAGGTAAATTTGTGGCTACTATGGTTTAATTACAAATGCTATCATTAAGCTATATTGTAGTAAAAACATGGTACATTGTCGTCAGAGACTAGCTGACGTCTCATTTGATGGATGTAATAACATTGTTTCCTCATTGTTTTCGCAGTTTTTTTTCTCGTAGAATTACTTTGGAAACAAAACTCGTAGTTTTTGAAAAGTGATTTATGTTAAAGGGGTCCTATTATGCTTTTTCAGTTATTCAACTTTAGTTAGTCTGTAATGTTGCTGTTTGCGCATAAAAAAGTTTGTTTCAACTTTAGTTGCTTCTTCACTTAGCATGTAGAGACATACATGAATAACAGAATATTTCTCTCAAATGTGCCACAGATGTCTTTTAACAATGCTTTGTAGTACCCGAGAGAAGTGTCATCGCAGAAGAAATGGCAGAA
>NW_015523719.1:0-1245 GCF_001515645.1 Sinocyclocheilus grahami
TTGTTCTATTCTATTCTGAGTAAGTCTCTTCTACTGTTCAATTCTATATTATTCTATTCTGTCCTGCTCCAGTCTATTATACTCTGTTCTGTTCCATGCTGCCCTGTTTTTCTATTCTATTCTATGTCAGACTCTTCTACTTGTCTATTCTGTTCTATTCAACATTATTCTGTTTTCTATTCTATATTCCATTTTTATAGTCTATATTCTATTCTAGTCTAGTCTATTATACCCTGTTCGATTCGGCCCTGTTTTATATTGTTATATTCTAAATAATTCTATTCTATTCCACCCCAGTCTGTTTTTCTAGGTTCTGGTCTATTCTTTTCCATTCTGCTTTGTTTTATTTAGTTATATTCTATTCTAATGAGTCAGTGTCTTCTACTGTTCTATTCTATTCAGTCTGTTATACTCGGTTCTATTCTGCCCTGATTTGTTGTTCTATTCTATTCTGTGTCCATGTCTTCTATTGTTCTATTCTGTATTTTTCTGCTCCGGTCGATTCTATTCTATTCTGCTCTATTATCCTGGCATGCAGGAATCATTAACTACGACTACTTATCTTACCTTTCCTCTTGGTGATAATAGTTACGAGCGGTATATGCGGTCTGTCAGAGAAGACCTCCGGATGGTTTAACAGCGCGTCCCGGACAGTGTCATATCCCGTCAGCACGACCATGAGCTGAGGCCCCACAAAAATGCTGAATATGTTCCCATAGAGTTTGGACATCTCCATGAGTCCAGCCTGAGGTGACAGCGGATTCGAGACCATCTTTGCAAACTCTTTGCGATTCTTTGCAAGTCGTCTTAAAATAAACGAAGGCACAAGGAAACCGCCGAAGTTTCCCACGATAGGCCATGGCTTTGGACCCGGAGGGATGTTGGCGTATGTCTGATGCCACGCATACTGTTGCAGCAGACAGAAAACAAGCACGAATGCAATCAAACCCACAATGTTTGCAGGCGAGAACACATACTGCCACAGCAAAGACAGGGAAGCGTCCATGACTCGCGCACTCATCAACTCCACTGACGCATAGCTCCTCCTGATCAATACTTGTTATCTGCTGATCAAACACATTTCTTCCTGTGTTGTTGGAGCTGCAGCATGGGTGGTGTGTTTTTGTATTTTTCATTGGCTGAGAGGAGCACGCTGTGAGTTGATTGGTGAATCAACCGATGACGTTACCTAATGGGTGGGGTCAACTGATCCAATAAGAGCAAGCAGACACTGAAGCTTCACCA
>NW_015523720.1:0-1245 GCF_001515645.1 Sinocyclocheilus grahami
AAGAAATCAGGAAGGGGGCCAACACTTTTTAATTTTGAGTGTTTTCTTGTTATTATGGGATGTGTTTGTTTTATATGTTAGACTATAAAGCTGTTTGTATGGAAACTGTCTTTTTAGGCATTGTGTGTGTGTGTGTGTGTGTGTGTGATGGATGGAACGCTGGAGGATTGTCTGCGTTTGAATGGTTCTGTGTGTGAGAGAGAATGATCAGAGGAAGCTTTGATCTCAGAAAGCATGGATTCCCCATCCTCTGTCTCTAGGAGAGATACAGCATATTTGAAAACACACATATTTTAAACCTGTATAGTTACAATGCGACAAAGTGTCCTAACCAAACGCGCTCCAATTGGTCTGTCCACTGTGAATGAGAACAAATTTGTTGATTTATATTTAATATATAGTTATGATAAGCTGAATTTTGCACCAATTAAATAAAAGACAGAATTATTCCCAAGAATATGGTATGGAATGTCGGATCACATGACTCTGCTGTTAGAATATTCCATCTCAAGTAAGTGCGTCTTTTCTGATGCATCTCTCTAGTCTCCCATCTTCTTTCCTCCTCTGAGAAAGACACTCTGTCAATGCTTAACTTACAAGAACATTCAGTTGCAGTAGAACAGCAAGAAAAAGAGATGAAGGCAATCTGCTCTCCACTTCTCAATTCCTGGAAGCACAGTGAGCATGAATTGATTTCCTCCTCCTGGTGACATCAATAGCTAATCGCCATGGGAAACTTGACAGGAAGTGGTCCTCATCCAGAGGAGGGGGTCCCATTTCCCGTCCTGTTGTGGGTGCGCTCGCTGCTCATCCTAAACAGTACAGAACTCTGAGTTAAACATATCAGGAGAACAGTGCTCTCTGCAGTCTTCACCTTGTTCATTTGTAACTAAAAGTCTGAAAGTTTGAAAGTCTTTTTAGTCATTCTGGACCATTCAGTGATCTGGACTGGAGTTTAACCTCAGGGTGAAGGATGAATATCTTACCTGCAACTATGTTTGGCCGAGAGTGTGCTTTCTCTGAGTAAGTAATCACAGAGGATATGAGATCTCATTTTGCACGTATGTCTTATAGAAGGTATAACTTTATGTAAGCTTTACTTTTGTATCCTTAGATTCTCTGTATTTAGGGTTGAGATTACATACGTTAAAAAGAAATTGTACCTTTAGTACCCTCAAACATGACCTTTAAGTTTTAACCTAAGGTACTAATATTATCCCACATGGGTTAAAATGGCCCAAAAAT
>NW_015523721.1:0-1244 GCF_001515645.1 Sinocyclocheilus grahami
CGCATCAGTTATTTGATGGCTTTTACCTTAACAGTTGGGACTGAATGAATACCTTTGGTAGGTTGGAGGTTGAAAGACACATCTCTGTGCCAAAGATGTAATTTTCTTCCTTTTCTCATCCCTTCACATTTGTGCATGGCCCAATTTAAGCTGTCTGAAAGGAGCTCCAAATTTCGAATTCAAAATCTAAGCCATTTTTCAGAGATTTCATTAATCTCCGTCGTATTATTTGGTAGGTCTTAGATCTTTTGTACCGTCAAAGTTTTCAGTTCATGGCTTATTTGTCTGCTGGGTTTGTTTCGCTCAGAGACTTTACTGGGACCTTGAAAATGGATTTCAGCATATTTACATGTTTGGTACTTCGCCGGTGCCCCTCAAGTAATTGAGCAAGCAGATTTGTGGTAATGAGATACTATTGAGGATATCTTTACAAGATATTGGCAGCAAGATCCGGCCTGTTCAAAAGCATTTTAGTCAATTAATTGTAAGGTCTGCGCAAAGCAGCTTGGCCAATATGGTTGAAAATGGCCCTGCTGCTTGTTACTTGCAAGTCTCCAGAGGGTGTTGGGGAATTTTATTGGGCTTTCATCTTGTGGGCTGCATTGCAAGAATCTCTATGACCTTTCTACTACATTTCCACTGCGTTTCAGTGGCAGATTATATTCACAGATGTGCGTACACACAGAATATAGCAGAAAGATTTAGGTTTGATGGCTTGGTGGCTTGAATCCTGACAGGCACTCATGAATGATCAAACAGTGGTATGGCTATTGGGACCACAGTCCTGCTGGGTACCTTGTCTCAAGATTTCTCCAGAGCTTTATAATGCAGTGGCTTTGACTCTCACCTTTCTCTGCATGTCTTCTGATGCTGCTCGCTAGGAAAGATCCTCAGTTTCCACCATTATTCTGTGTTATATTACCGTTTAAAGTTTAATAGTGGTGCAGAGTTTAATCATGAATTAGTCTGAATGAAGACAGAATTGGGCTTTCCAGAGACAGAATCGGGTGAAAGATTGCCTGTGTTGTGCAGATTAAAACAAAGAGGAGAAAGAAAAGAGTCTGTGATAGAATGAAGAAATTTCAAGCACTTCTTCTTGTAGATGTGACAGGCCATAATTAAACCTATAGACCTAAGTGGAGATACCTAAATCAGCAAATGGCAAGTTGCTTAAAAGGAAACTTATTTAACTTCAAATGTTAAAGTAGCACTATGTAACTTTTTCTGTGTTCAAAATTTGCAAA
>NW_015523722.1:0-1244 GCF_001515645.1 Sinocyclocheilus grahami
TTTTTTTTTTTGGTCCAGCGGAAATCAGTGGGCTCCAGTGTTGTTTGGACACCAGTGTTCTTCGTTTTTGTTTCACAGAAATAAGGAAAGGCTGGGCTATAAACACTAGCATTGGTGGTCAGTCACTCCATCACACTCCTCAGGAGTTGCTCTTTCAGTTTTGCTGGCGTGAATGTTCCCCATCACTAGGTGAATGTGTGTGTTTGACCTCTCGGTGTGTGTCTATCACGCTTCACTGGTGCTGTGTGCTCCTGCGGCACACATGAGCTCTTTACACACACTCAGACAAAGACATGTAGCTTTAATTCACATCTTTCTTCAGGACCTCCAGAATTCAGTGTTGTACTGGATTCTGTTGTGTTTTGTTCAAAGCCCATTATGTCTGACCTTTCTCCTCACTCCTTTTCCGTCACGCTTTGGGTCTCTCAGAACATCTCATGCATTTTTACTGGCTTTGAATTTATTCTTCAAACCAGTTTGTTATAGTTTTAAATTTATTTAATTTTTAATATTTATTTAATATTTAATATTATTTATTTATTGCGTTGGTTTCATTTTCCTATTCATTTTAGATTATTTTCCTTTTTTTTTTAATTTTGTGTTAAATTTTAATATTGTAGGTCTGCCTAAGTTAATGTATAACTGTTTTTCTGCCAATTTTGTTTAAAGCTGTTTAATGCAGGGTTGTAAATGTTAAGGTTTATAATTTTTTTATACACCAATATACCTACAATTAAAAATTAATTTGTGTCCTTTTTTAATTAGTTAATTTATTTTATATTTAATATTATTATTTATCTTTATTTTACAATTTTAATTTAGATAAAATAAAAAATAATATTAATTTTATTATTTCATTATTTTATTATAATTTTTTTTTATAATGTAATTATGATTCATTTCATATATACCTGAAATAAAAAATGGCCCTTTTTAATTTATTTTAATTTATTTATTTATTTGTAAATTTATAAAAATGTTATTTAATAAATGTATTTATTTATTTGTATTTAATTTTATTAATTTATTTCTATTTTACTAATTGTTTATATTAATATATTGTTTATATACTGTACTGTACGTGTCAGCTTGTTCCAGACTGCTCGATCTGTCTTTTATTCTGTCTTCCAGCAGAAGCAGTTTGCTGAGATTGGCGTTCATCAGCGGCCGTTTCACGCTGACACTCTTTTACCCCGTTTGTGAATGTTCGTCTTGTGCTGGTTCTTCTTTTGGGACTTTTCCCC
>NW_015523723.1:0-1244 GCF_001515645.1 Sinocyclocheilus grahami
TTTCTCCAAATCTGTTCTGATGAAGAAACAAACTCATCTACTCATATTGTATGGCCTGAGGGTGAGATAATTCTCAGTGGATCCATATCTGGAGGAGGGAGGCAGCTGACCGGGAGAAAAAAAAGTGATTTTGATAATAAGGAACACAGTTAGTTACTTTTTATGATACTGCACTGTTACTGTTGATGGCAATATTACACAACACTACATGCTACAAAACAAACACAAATGCATGCAAAGAAACAAATGCATGCATGCATATAAAACAGGCAATGACTCCAGCAAATGACACACTCTCCCAAGCGTATGCGATGCATGTATGTGTATACAATCCAGCGGGTGATTCTTAGTGACATACAGTAAGAGAATTGGATTACTGCCTCTCTCACTCTTTCTATCTCTCTCTCTCTTGACGAGGATGGCTGGGGAATAATCCCATTAGGGCGATACTATGGGCTGCTGAGCATCCTTTTTCTCCTGCAATTACAAACCGCCAGAGACACGCGAGAGCCCATTGCTTTCACAGCTTGTCCCATCCATCATCTGTTTAGTTCTTCAGCGAGACCCACCGCTTCCAGCTTTGTTTGGGTTAGCACGGCCCTTCTCACTGCGCCATAAGCGAGAATGAGTCTACCTTTATACAATCTATTTGCCATACATGAGTGATTATGTATGCCAAGAAAATGAGGAGATGTATCGGGATTTTAAAGCACACTGAGCTGTTAACACACAAACTGAACTTCAAGTTGAAGTGCATCATTTTTAAATACTTTCTTCTATCCGTTTTGATACTCAGACACCAGTAAAAATAAGCTGTTCATAAGCTGATTTCCCTGAAACGTGTAAGCACACTGACTTGACTGGCGCTATCAAAACTTTTCAATTCTATTTGAGCATCGCCAGCCTGACACAGCAACACTGTCTCAACCAATGGCTTGACTTGGGGGCAGGGCTACGCGTATGGTCAACCAATGACAAATGGAAACAGTATTTGAGAAACTAGTTTAACAGTAATTATTTTTGCAACTAGTTAATGCAAGTAGTTAGTAGTTATTGTTGCGAATATGTGATTGGGAATATGTTTAGTGTAAAAATTAGTAAGAAACTAAGAAAATGTAATTTACTGTATATAACACGTCATTCATATTTCATGACTTTAACTTTTCTTAAGATTAATAAAATTATTACTATTACCTAATCATCTACTATTTACTTGCTTAAAGTAATATATATATATATATATA
>NW_015523724.1:0-1244 GCF_001515645.1 Sinocyclocheilus grahami
CATTATTAGAGCATACATTATTAGGTTTAAATTAAAGATTTATATTTGAATTGCATATAAAATGTTCATCCACACATACTGTTCATACACAGTTTTAACAAAGTAATTTTAACTTGATATGATGCGTATTTGTCAGTCATACAGAAACAGGTAAGGTCTGTAATAGTACTAATAAAATATATATTTTTAAATAAACAATAACCAGGTTTATACATAATCATATATATTATTGTTAATGCTTGTTTTCCAGCAAGCCATATTTTAACCATCTTCATGCTTTTTACTGAGTAAACTGTTTTCACAATGAAAAGATTTATGCTGATTCTAAGCCATTTGAATAAATGCATTTTGAAAATATGATTTAAATAAAATCAAGTAGATGCAAATATTTCATAATAAACTACTATACGTCAAGAATTTTTGTTTGAGTGCAGAAATCTTACCTGTTTCACTATTTATGTACGACTGTTTGTTTACATTAACACTGTGTAATCCAAGTTAATGGAATTTATTATATGCAATTCAAGTATGTAAATCATAAATTTAGGCCTAAGTATTTTTTGAGTTCATCATGTACTTTTTTTTTAGACCAGATTGTCATTTTTCCAGCACCTGTGGTTCGGATTAATCACTATAAATGTGCAATTTCTGACATATCCAGGCCCAGATATGAACCGCGACTCAGAGTCAATACAAACAGACATTTAGTGGTTACCTTTCGCCATCCAATTATCTAGATCTTCCATTTCCAGCTCCATTACTGACGGGATATCATCATCAAACATGGGCCTGAGGGGGGGGAAAACACATACATTTACACTCATGTTTATATTCGTTCTATTATCATTCATAAATGTTAGAAAGCAAAATTCTAACAGATGCATTAAAAAAAGACATGCGGTTATATTAAACTGCATGTTAAGAGAGACAAAGAACTAAGTCCAATAATTACTGATGATGTTGTGAGTATTTTTTCAAAGCACAACTGTAAGAACTGTGTTTATGTGGGCAGTTTATTATGAGGTGGAAGTTATTTTTTGCCTGCCTGTGGCAGATTTTTATCTTTAAAGAGGAACCAACTAACAATGAGCAGCTTTTGTGCTGCATCATTTGTTGCATTACCAATATGTGTGAACAGTCTGAACTGCCAAAACACAACAGCCAATAAAAAGGTTTTTGTGAATATTGTGTATGTTGTCTTAAAAGAGCAGTTCACCCAAAAATCACCTCCAGGCCATCCGAGA
>NW_015523725.1:0-1244 GCF_001515645.1 Sinocyclocheilus grahami
TATATATATATATATATACACACACAGTGTGTGTGTGTGTCTCTACTGTCACTTTTTACTAAAACTGATTTATCCTTTCTGAATTTTCTTAATTTCTTTAAGAAAAAAATTATAATCTTACTGACACTATTCTTTGCAACTTTCTGTGCTGGTCTGTTATTTTGCATATTACTCATTTCAAATTTCAAATTGGTCACTTCGCATATCAATCAAATGCTCTTTTCCTGAGTACATACTGTATGTGGGTGATTCAGCCAAACTAAGATGCAACGTGGACCAGACTTAAAGTTGTTTGTAAAAAATAATTAGCATTGCATGTAAGTATACTGATATATAGGCTATGCATGAGCACTGGCCCATATTGTCTTATAGGATAAAAGAAGGGCAGAAAATTTCAGATAAAATACCTGCTAACCTTTGATTACACATCTTTAATTTAACCCCAGCTCCCCAAATTACCTATTTCAATGTCCCTTGTTGTGCACTGATCAAACAGAGTAATGTTTTGCATGTAATTAAACAGCTTATTCAATTAAAAGATAAAATCTACATCAATTATTTCTGTTTTATGTAATTACACAGAGATCACCAAGTCCCACCACTATTTACTAGCATACTGGTTAAGATCAGTGCAAATATGTTGAAACCAATTCACATGTAATTGGATTTTAATTGGAAAACAGGTCATGAATGATCTTGGTTAATGACTTGGTAAATGACCCGTCTTGAGCTGAAACTGCTGGTCTTGAACCCATTTAAACTCTATGCTTTAGTAATTGAGAGGCCATGGGTTTAAGAGGGAATATATGTCACGTAACACTAGCCTGCTGTTAACAGCAGTCCATAGATGAATAATGACAGCGGGGCTCACGCTGACTCTATGCAGGTTAATTAGCTGTGATGCTCTTTCAGCTGACATATGATAAGTGCCCACAAATGCTCTTAGGAAAAAGACCACACTCAAGAAGCTCCAGCTGGAAAGGCCCTGCGATAACACAAGTACACAACTTCTTTGCACAAACAATATGAAATGTCACACTGAAGTTTCCCTACATGCATATTTGTGCAGATAAAAAGGATTTATTATTTTGTTCATTACACAATTTGGAGTGAGAGCTGATGCGTTTTATTGAAAAGGATACAATTCTTGTCATCAATGTAGAGTTCAGCAATCTGTATGAAGGAAAAAAAGAGAGAATGTTGTCTGAAAAATGCAAACCTCAAGTGCTTCACAAAATAAAAGA
>NW_015523726.1:0-1244 GCF_001515645.1 Sinocyclocheilus grahami
TAAGGCTGTTAATTAAACTAATATATTCTGTTAATTTACATCAAATTGGTTTCCATTAGTAAGTTATTGTGTTTAAAAGCCCATTTGACTAATATGCTAATTTGTTTGGTTTGTTTCAGCCGTACCACAGGCAATTGTTTTCATAATCACAATCTCATTTAATATTTCTTTCAGGTTAAACGCCATTTGCAAGAGGAGCACTGAAGCCGCGTCGAGATATCTATTAATTACTCAATATGAATTTTTGAACATGTGCAAACTACGTAGATTCATCATTTTGAAGATTGTCTAATGAAACGGGTTTAATTAAACGTTTTATTAAACTACAATAAGATTGCCAAAATAATGTTTCATTTGGTGGATCTCTCTCTCTCTCTCTCTCTCTCTAGAAATAAAGGACAAATAAAACATCAATCAGACGCTGTTGTTGCTACTTCTAAAAGCTTTCATGAGGCGTTCGAGGCTTCGTTAAGCACTTCAAAGAGACCATCATCAGCTCTGAAGAGGCTGTGACATATTTCAGACATTTTTCCAATCCATTTCAAAATAAAACTGTGTGCATTGACTCTGAAAGCATTATTGCGCTGGGGAAATGAAAAGGGAACTAGCTGAACATAGGCCGTGCCTAATCAGAATGTAATATGTTACAAATTGGTAGGACGCATGATGACAGACACTTAATTTGTTTGCCATGGCGAAGAAATCGGTGACATATGTCTGTTAACCAGTGGATTTCATGTTTTGTTTTGTTTTTTGTACCTTTTTTGACCTTGCATTGTGGCTTGAAATAACAGCTCATCCAAAAACGACTTAAATTTTAGTCTCGCACAAAGCTACCATATGGCTTTAGAAGATTTAGAATGCAGTGTATAGATTACTTTTATGATGTTGTTTGTCCTTTTTGAAGCTTGAAAGCTCTAGTACTCCATTTTTTTGTGATTGCATGGAAAAATGACCAGTATGATTAAAATTTCTGGTTTTCTATTCTGGTTGCTGGTTTTCTATATGTATTGGAATTGAATTGCAATTCACATGGTTTAAAATGACATGCAGTGAGTAAATTATTTTTATTTTTGGTTGAACTGTCCCTTTAAGGCAGCGACAGACTCTCCACAGCAGTTTTGCAGTTTCCAGGTAGACAAGGTCATATCCTCAAAGCATTTGAAAGAGCTGCTTATTGAAATTTCAGAAGTGGCCAACTTAGCAGAGGTCACTTAGTGACTTTGAAGAAAAGCTCAACTTAG
>NW_015523727.1:0-1244 GCF_001515645.1 Sinocyclocheilus grahami
CTCAGAACATGTTTCAGGAGGGGCTGCATCAGGTGTTTTTTAAGGCACGCCCTTTGCCCTGCCCTGTTCCAGCTGAAGACTCCACAGCTGGAGAGCTGATGGAAGACAGACTGGTCCGCTGGTTTGGGACAGTGGTCAACACCCGCCTTCTCCTGTCTGGGGTAACAAAATCTAAGCTTAACTGTCATAGACACCCAACAATCCCAATAAAGTTCAGATTTAATGAATACATATGCTCACAGGTTCGCTTCACCTTCAGTTTTGGGTTTGTTAACTAAATCTAAAACCATAGAAAACATTCCTGTTATTTGAAAGAAAGTAAATGTTAATTGAAATCAAATAAAAACTTAAAATTATTCTATTTCAGCTAGTTACCAGGGCAGCATTTCTAATTTTAGTTTAGTTTAACATGAAATACTAAAATAACTCAAACTAATAAACTTAAGAAAAACATTATAGACATTAAAAAACTAATAAAAATGAAAAAAACATATATTAAAAGTTTAAAGAAATTAAAATGTTCAAATAATGTCTTACTCAAATGATTAACAGAGTTTGACAAAGTATAGCAGTATCATCAGTGATATTTACCATCTTTTTTTGACTTATCGTTTGACCGGACTGCCAAAAGTTGACACAAACTGGATCAAAAATTTAAAAAAAAAAAAAAAAAAAATTTCAAAATGAATGCCACTTGCTGTATTAAACATACATTATGGCAGCATGGCATACTAATATTTGAAACATTTATTATTGCATACGGCTTACTGCTTCACATACAATTTTATTTGACCAACAGTAGGCAGTATATACTGTAGCCTAATTCCTCTTTCTCTTTCAGGTCGTTCAGATTTTCAGTGCTGCCTTCTGTATTCTTTCCACTTTCTCCTATACTTGTTTGACTTTCAGCTGTTCTGCGTCTATGACAGCTCCAATATGGTGTAGCCTTTTTGTAAGTGCTCCAGTTAACATTCCTGGTTCCCAAATTTGACAGTCAATAAATTGGAACAAAGCAATGATCAGTCTGACACGCTACTGTACAGTTACTAATTAGTTGTTTTCTGTGTTATATACCTGTTTATGTCTCAGTTTCTAGCCACGGGGTCACTTGCAATTGATGTCCAAAGGAAACCCAAAAAATTCAAAGTAAGCTTATTTTATGTCTTTTTTAAATCCATGATTTTCCTTTTGTCTTCTTTTTGAACAATATCTTTCTTAACTCCATAAACATCTTTCTGTGAAAT
>NW_015523728.1:0-1243 GCF_001515645.1 Sinocyclocheilus grahami
GCAAACACCCTTTGACCACAATCAGCCCAATGACGGTCAGTCCCACGTCCAGCAGCTTCACCACAACCATCTCTCTTTGGTCAAGTTTAATACTGATGGCACTTAAATCTATGTTGCTTTAACATAGATGTGCACTTTATGGAAATATTTTTTTTATTATGGAAATATATTTTTTATTCTTTTTCTCATTTATTTTTCTCATGTCATTTCTATAATTATGTATCTGGAGCATTAGAAAATACAGTCAAACTTAGGAAAGTAGTATGTATTACATGGTCTATCTATCTATATCATTGTACTTTATAAAGTGCTAAATAACTTTTAAAAAACATTTGTTTTAATTTAAGCTCATGTACAGTACTGATCTCAGATTCATGCTCTTTATTTCAAGCAGTTCTATTACAGTGCTCACTGTGGGGGAATTTATTTAAAAGACCACCCTGACTTGTGTGTAAGAGAGGCATTTAAGCCTAATATATATTTTCCAGACAAGTTTGCATATATATATACTGCAAGATATATATCATTTTTAAAAATGAAGAGGAATCATAAACAAGCCCTTATCAACACCATAAACAGTGTGACATGACAGTAAATAGATGCACCATTCTCTTTCTGATGTATTTCACACGCTTGTGTTACTTCTGTCATAAAGGACAATTGGACATTTTCATTGACGTGTTTAAAGAGCTTCGTCCTTATTACAAATTCATATAAATTCAGCTCATCAGGTCTAAAATGTTCAAAAACAATTAAAACGAAATACTCCTAATATGAAGGACTGAGGGGCAGACAATAAACCTTCCTCAGGAAAAATGTCTTAACATTTAAGGCATTAAGATACTCCTAAATAAGGCATTATGTTATAAAACACTGTAGGAGTTCATAATCACTACATAGAATAATCTTCAGTGCCTTTATAAGAAGTCCTAGGTCAAGGTTAAAAAATATATGAACAAGGATATCACACCCATTTTTACACATGGTTTTATGATTTATCGAATTAAATCATTAAAATCCTCTGACGTAAATCGCAAATCTAGTCTAGTCCCACCAAATCTAATATACATTTTCCCTCTTCGCAATATTTCAACAGTCAAACAGTATTCAAACAAGTCAAAGTCAAACATTCGGATAACAATAAATGACAAAAGCACCAGAGAAAGTGCTGTTCATTGGAATGGACGCTGCTAAACAGATTAAACATTGACAACATATTGTGCAAGATAGGAAATATGTTCCG
>NW_015523729.1:0-1243 GCF_001515645.1 Sinocyclocheilus grahami
GGCGCATGCTGCCCAGCCGATCCACATTTTCATGTTTGGATGCATCTGAGAGAAAACAAAGCAAACATATTTGTTATAAAACGTAATCTAATGTTCGTAAAAGTAACTCATAACCCTATAAAAACAAATCTTAACACGTCCGGAAGACGTTTGTGCTGGAAAATGCGTAAAATTAAAAATGATAGGGTTTCTGTCATCATAAAACTTTAAGTTTGGTATCTAATTATGCTAATAGATATTTAATAATGATACCAGCACATTTCATTACCTTCTAAAAAGAATACAACTTTAAATCAAATGAAGCTTTAAAAGTTTCAAAATGTGAAATTCTAGAAATGGTATACTTACACTCCCTTGAATGAGGTCTTGATTGCACTTCTTGCTCGGTGGGTGTTGACTTCTCCGAATTTCTGCACTCGAGTCGTGCGTCTCCTGGTTTTATACCTGTACAGCTCGTGCAGTAAAGGGCAGAGCCCACGCGCAATTGCGCGCGACTAACCCGCGTCACGGATTAAATCCTGTCATCAGTGCTTTAAAAACGCGCTTGTTTGGTCCTCGTTTGAATGTGTGGGAGGTTATACAGGGACGCTATTTTGCCTTAAACAAGAGGAACTAAGAGTCATGGTCTGAAAATGTCAATTTTGTCCACCTGTTGCACCTTTAAAATTATGTTGTTATGATGTTCTTTATTAAAAAATCCAATCTGCTGATCCTGATAAGCAAAGTTTCATTTATCAGATTGCTTAATGAACTCTTATCATTTATCCTTAAAAGTAAGAAACAAAGATACATTTTATGATTGTCGTGATTTTCATTTGTCCTAAAACTGATTAGGAGGAAAATAGACATAAAATAGACAGCTTGTAGATAGCTTAACTTGGAAGAATTGGATGAAAAATGTTTCAGCTCATATTAAAATCCAACAAAAAATAGATTTCCTATTTTTCATGTTAGTTTGAGACATTGTTGGAGGAGACGCAATGTGGTATTACTGGTCTTTTTCTCAGATGTAAATTCTGAAAAGCAGGATAAACTTTCAAGGAAGTGATTTTTCCCACTATTTGATTCCCTCAGCAAAAAGTCATGAAGTAAAATGGACACCACCAAAAAACTGTACATATATACAATGATGTGTCTTTCTGGAGTCTGATGAAATGAATGATAAAAAACACCTTGAAATGGAGAGGAGATGGAAAGCATTTGAATGATTCAGGCATGACATGAAACTGGGTCAAAATGCATT
>NW_015523730.1:0-1243 GCF_001515645.1 Sinocyclocheilus grahami
TTTTCTCGTTATATCGACATAACGAGAGTTGTTTTCTCGTTATTATGACTTATTTTCTCGTTATATCGACATAGCGAGAGTTTTCTCGTTATAACGACTTATTTTCTCGTTATATCGACATAACAAGAGTTGTTTTCTCGTTATAACGACTTATTTTCTCGTTATATCGACATAACGAGAGTTGTTTTCTCGTTATAACGACTTAATTTTCTCGTTATCTCGACAAAGTTTTTTTTTCTTTTTACAATGATTGTTTGATCTACTGTTGTTATAGTAACGAACTCAACTTTGACTCGCATCTGATGGACAGATACACCATGCGCTCTTACTGTAGCCTAGGTCGTGTATATTTCAGCAAATTTTGCTTCGCCTAGTAATAACGTCTACAAGACAAAAATAAAGGCTGATAAATCCTATTGACCTGAATATAACTGATGGGGTGTTGTAGGCTATGCTGTATGTCCACTTTACTGTACGCGTTTGGGATAGAACATGAACGATCTCGTGATCGCTATAATTTGTACAGGATTGTTCATTAGGCTACTGAGTTCTGTTTATCTACAGTAGGATGGGCTTCAACGATGTAGGCTATTTGTAATGTGTCTCTTTTCCTTATTATTAATCTTTATTGTTAATCATTAAATGTATATTGATAAGAAATGTGATTTATATGTAAAGTGTATAGGCTAATTTAATTCAGTGATGTTCTACAGTGTTGTAATCTTTTGTGTTTTCTACATTTCTTTGTGGAAACCACACAAGCACACACACACACACACATAGCTGCACATGAACGCACTTTTCAAACGTAAGCTTGTAACGCACATGATATCAGTCACAGCATATAATGACTACTAAAAATTACAAATTATAATTTTCTTTCAAATAAAAGGAAAATTGAAAGTGAGTTGAATCCAAGCAGCTCTAAAAGATTTTAGAATAGTTCTGCATCCTGAAGGCGCTCCGCCTGTGTTTGCGGTGTTGCTTTGACCATTTAAACATGCTAATTACACAAACAAAATGTTTAGCGTACTGTCTCTGGAAATATCAACCGTGATTGATCAGCCTTTATTTTTGTCTTGTAGACGTTATTATTAGGCGAAGCAAAATTTGCTGAAATATGCACGACCTAGGCTACAGTAAGAGCGCATGGTTTATCTGTCCATCAGAATAGATCTCATTTCATGTATTTCATGTAAGATGCGTGTCAAAGTTGAGTTCGTTACTATAACAACAGTAGATC
>NW_015523731.1:0-1243 GCF_001515645.1 Sinocyclocheilus grahami
ACAGCATTGACAGCACTAGTGTTGTGGAGGAACAATTATTGCCTTAGAACCAAAATGTACATTCTTGCACATGATGTTTCTGTAGATATTTGTTTTTTGTTTTGTTTTTTTCAAATGATCTTTTATTTGATATTAAGTTTAAAGAACTTGAACCTTTATGTTAAAAAAGAAATTTAAATGGACTGACCCGAAGCCGTCCCCTTCTGTCCAGTTACACAAACATACTTGTCTGCATATATGCTTATACATGATCACACACACACACAAACTAATGTTACATTCATTTCAATGCTTTAAAGTCAGCAGTGAGACTGTCTGAACTGTGGCATATGTGTGCATCTGTTGGTCTGTGTGTTACACAGCACAGGTCATGTGACTCTGTTCTGACTCGTGAATATTTCTGTATGTGCCAAGCTCCTGTCGATTCCACTCTAGATGAGAACTATGACATATGACAATGTGAAACATGGTTTATTCACATGTTTTATCATCAGCCTAATGATGAAGAAGGACTCTTCACTCTCAAGTGATTAAACTCATGTCAGGTCAATTAAATATGCAGTCTTGTTTGTTCTTTCTCTTCCTCCTGTGTTCTTGTACATTTGACACATTAGTAGTGTGCTCTCTGCATTTCTTGTAAGTGGATAAGCAATGTTTTTTTGTTTTTCCAAAGGATTCTTTTAAATAGGTACCATATTAATCCTCATTTACTTTATGAAAATGTCTCACTATAGGTATCACTATAGATCTTTGACATCACACAAATGCACAGTGGATGTATCATTTGGTAATAATACCATGGTAGCATGATACTGGAATTCATGTACCATGATGGTAATTTGATTCACGTCTAAAACACTGGTATGTGACATGTATAATGCAAAGTGCGCAGAGTGAGCTGAGTTTATTCTTAGAAACAAATACACAACAGACAAGTTACATGAATTTCAACTTTTAAAAAATGCGTATTTAAACACAAAACTTGTTCTGTGTAAACAGCCTATGGAGGTTGGTTTTATATTCAGATTTGTGATTCACCAAATAAATCATTCATACCTTTGTGAACAGTGGCGTGTTTAGACACCACGCAGTCCAGGGGCCCAATTTCTACCGATGGGCCCCCCTGGGACCACTTGCTGAGGGCCCCCAAATCTCTAAACACACCTCTGTTTGTGAAGCTGTTTGACTGATTCAAGAGAACAAAATCTATCTATCTATCTATCTATCTATCTATCTATCTATC
>NW_015523732.1:0-1243 GCF_001515645.1 Sinocyclocheilus grahami
CCAGCGACTCAACACTGCTTTTGTGCTGCAGGGACACATATGTACATTATTAGTAAATATGCCTCAGCTCTTCTCACTCAATATTTGAATCACTGTAAGCAGAAAGAGTGAATGCTGGTGAGTCACGACACACAGAGAAGAAAAGCCATGCAACTTTCACCATTCGAATTATGCTTAAATGCTAAAATGCATTGCTTAAACACACCATTCATAATTTCACCATTCAACTAGTGAACAGACACACCCTACACAGTTTAAACAGCAAACAATTCAGATAAAAGCAGGACAATACAAGCAAGCGCTTGTTCTTACAGAACGACTTGAAGCCTCAAATCAATGAAGAAGCGAGGCATGTTGGGATGTGTGATGTATGGTGAGATTTATACTCTGAGCTTTACTCAGCCACATCAGCATGAAGATAATACTCCGATAAGAGACTCGCGCAGGTATAAAAGACAGACTCGGGGTAAAGTTAGGCCACCGTCAGGATCACAGCAGTCTGTCATCATGGCCTTCAACGGGACCTGGAAAGTCGACCGCAATGACAACTACGAGAAGTTCATGGAGGAAATGGGTAAGTGGACATGAATGCTGCTGGAATCTTCTCTTTCTGTACCTGTTGAGTGATTCAGCGGGGCATTGTTTATGAGGTGCACGTGTACTGCATGTCTTCAACAGGCATCAACATGGTTAAGAGGAAACTAGCGTCTCATGACAACCTGAAGATCACTGTGGAACAGACCGGAGACAAGTTCCACCTGAAGGAAGTCAGCACTTTCCGCACGGTGGAAATTAACTTTACTCTAGGCGTCAACTTTGAATATTCCATGGCAGACGGCACTGAGCTCACAGTAAGCACAAGAGGCGTTTTCAGTCTTAAACACTCTGAAGGTTCTTTATTTCCATAAAGACCCTTTTAACATCCTTGGAACCATTGCACAAAAAGGTTCTTTACAGCAGAAAGATTGTATAAAGCGTTCTTAACACTAATCAGGCATGCATATGGTTATTTTGAGAAATATATTTGGGAACCCAAAATGGTTCGTTGCTGCAAAAAGCTCCTTTTATTTTTAAAGCATGTACACTCTCAGGAAAAAAAAGGCACAAAAGCTGTCACTGGGGTGATACCTTTTCAAAACGTACACCTTTGTGCCTTGTTTAGCCTTAAAGGGTGCGTATGTGTACTTTAAAGGCACATATTTGGGAAAAGTGCACCACTTCAACATTTAGATAATATGTACAC
>NW_015523733.1:0-1243 GCF_001515645.1 Sinocyclocheilus grahami
CCGGAGCGGCACCCGCGCTCGGCCCCGCATCCTCAGATGACATCGGCTCTTTCTGCATCAAATCCCGTCCTCAGTGAGCGGTTCCGCGCTAGACACTAGAAACCCACTCAATACCGCTCGAAACGAAGAGGTGCTGTACATATACGATTAAACAAGAACAAAAAAAGACTCATAATTCGCTCACTCTACGAAAACAGCACGTCTGTCTGTCCCTTTGCAGCGGATAGCTAGGCATTTCTAGTTTGCTTATAAGATGGGCGTGTAGGGGCGTGTTTTGAAGGCTTCAGCCCTTCTAGAATCTTGTTAAAACCACACCGAGAACCTTGAAACGTCTGGATGTGGGATCATGCACATTTTCGCGGTCTTTCTAAAGAACTCACCCATCATTTACCAGTCACTGAACCCCGTTATGTTACGCTTTGAGCGACAGAAAAGGCTGAACGAGAAAACTGGGATTTTGAAGTCAAGAAGCACTGCACCAATATAATTTTAACCTCCAGCGCACATTTAAGCTGTCGCATAGAGGTTTACATACCGTCATGTGACAACCAATGTGGTGTAATTTTCCACACGCCAAGCAAAACACTAATGATGCAGAAAATGCATTTTAATGACTGAGGAAAGCTAATGCAAACGAACATTTGTCCATTAACTACGACTAAATTATGGACTACTGGCTAACCTGCACACAAAACACTGAAGGCACACAAGTTATCACCTAGAAACTGGCTCAAGCCATGGTTATGTTGCTGTGCAGATTAAATCTGCATCGTTTATGCACCGGTGCTCGTTACAATCAATGCAGCATTTACCATCACACGCGACAATGTTCAAGGTCTTGCAACATTCAGACAAATTACCAGCCCTTAATACAGCCAAGTTACCACCCTGTGGTTACATCTCTAAAAGCACATTACTATATGCAAATAAAAAGTCACTAAACTTTGGTTGTCATGTTAATAGCTGCGGTTCAGTTACTGATTTCTGCAAATTTAGTCCCTCAGCGGTTAATTTAACTACACTCATTTAATATAAACGTTGCACGGGTTTGGTCACAGATCACCGAACAAACATGGCAGGGAACTACAATTATGGCCAAGTTTCATGTTATAGCATGCAGTAAGAGTCCATAGTCTAGAAGGCAATAACAGATTTAAAAGCTAAATTAGATTAAAACTAAAAATGAAGATGTTCTAGCACAAGGGAAAAAGTGGCATGCACAAATTAAATACACCAAGGCCGG
>NW_015523734.1:0-1243 GCF_001515645.1 Sinocyclocheilus grahami
TTTTTTTTTTTGACTGCCATGCTAAAAGTTGAGCTACAGTAATGATGATTTAGTCATTTTAATATTCTGCAACCTTTTTGACATCAAATGCCGTCTTTACTTTTCTTTTTAATTGCCCTTTTTAATTCTTAATTAATTCTGCAGTGCTAGATGCTGGACTGTATTTCCCAGCATGCAGCATGGCATGAATAATTCATGCAAATTACTACCTCAGTGTTTAGTGTTTTGCACTGGTGTTGTTCGTTTTGAGTTATGTGTCATGTGGTGACAACATAGCATGCATGTCTTCTTTTAATGATGCGTTTTTGAGTGAAACCATTTTGTGTTTTGCATGTGGAATGTTAGGGACTGTTACCAGCCTAAAGCAATGCTCAATAACATATTTATGGTAGTGCTTTATTGAGTCTTGCATAGCTGTCCTTATGGCTCACCTCTCAGGTCAGAGTGGGCAGATAGATGCAAACACACTTCACACTTGCCTCATCTGATCCCACACTCTGTTAGCATCCACTGACTGCATCTCCACTGCTTCCACAGGGTTATTTACAAATCAAGTGGGCCTTTGGTGATATCTTATGTCTTTGTATTTTGTAGATGCATCTTTTCAAAAAAAAAATTCACTTTGTTATGTGACATAGTTAAACTTAAAAGATTCATGACGTTTGTCGATACATAGAACCTAATTGAACGGTTCAGCACAGTGCTTTTACGTGTAATATAGATATTTGCTCATTTGCTTCCTTTGTTCATTTTTGCATTTTTGGAGTCTTTTTCTTCAATTTTCTAATTTAGTAGACGAGGTTAAAGTAGTCTGTGATGATCTATTGTATAGGATGAATCATGCTTGACTCCAAGCCCACATGGCGTCACTAGCCCACACACTTTTTTTAGAAGTTTTCTTTGTGCCATGTTTTTGTTTTATTTTGAGTTTGAACAGTACTGTTGTCCTAACTCATTAGAGATTTGCAGCCAGGTATTCATTTTAATAATTTGTCGATGTGCACATATAATAGATCAGATTACGTTGAATTACACTCTTAAAAATAAAGCTTCTTTATTGCCATTTATGGTTCAATGAAGAAACATTTAACATCCACGGACACCTTTCATTTGCATGTATTCATTTAGCAAATGCTTTTATTCGTATATCATAATTCGTAACAAAACAAAACATATATAGTCATATAATGTTTTGTAATGCACAATGCCAGGTTTATTAGACAGTTAGATTAAGAGAAAAGCT
>NW_015523735.1:0-1242 GCF_001515645.1 Sinocyclocheilus grahami
CTGTTTTTACTGTATTTTTAATCAAATAAATGCAGCCTTGGTGATCAGATGAGGCTTCTTTACAAAGCATTAAAAAATCTTACTGCACCCACATTTTTGAACAGTTGTGTATTCAAATGGTAATTATTTGATATAGACAGGTATCTTATTTAAAACAATGGGAAAGTAATTTATTTTGTTTCATAAAAATTGTGTTTTTGGTGCATTTTCACTATATGGACAGTTTGTAAATATAACTGATGTTAAAGGCACACAATCATGGATATTGAAACACATACACATGAAAAATAGGCTCCCATACACCATTGCTAATATAAAGCTCATGTTTTACAATGCAAGCGAGCAAAACTACATTGTCCCATTCTAATCAATAAAACCGGGTGGAGACTGGTCCCATAAACTAACTTAGTTTTTGCTCATAAAAAAAAACCATGACTGACATTATATGATACAATATGACTTTAATATGTAAACAGATTGTACATATAACTGTAATTGTGTATTAATGAGAAAATGATATTAACAAAAGCCTGGCCAAATGAAACTAGGTCACCAACTCAATGTCCTGATCCTCAATAGCCACAGAAAAAAACATTGAAATGAACATTTGTGGAGGACAGCTGCCTTGTAAAAGGATTGAGGTTTGTGTTCTCAGAGGAATCAGTGGTGGAACAGTACACACAGATGGTGACTCCTAAAATATGAGATTTTTTAAACGAAGAAACACATTTTTATCTGCAGTGGAAATAATTACATAACTGTGCCCTTACAGCCAATAGATCTTATAGTCTATGTGTGTGTGTAGTTTGGGATTACAGTACAGGACGAGTTGGTGCACCGTTGGTTTGCTGTGAAGTTCAGCTGAAGGACTGGATAGAAGGTGAGTGTGATACACACACATATATCTGCTCTTATAAAAACACTGTCATGAACGTTTACCTATCCATCGGGCGATATGTCTGGAGGTTTGCTACGCAGAGAGAAAGATCAGCAGAACAAAGTATAAAAGGTCGTTTGCGACCTTGTAAGGAAGACTCTTCGAGCGGCTATTTCTAGACAGATCAGATCAGCTCAGCTTTGTTCTGTACATAACTGAACGTCTTTATTTGAAAACACATTCAATTACTGTTCGCAGCTCCCATTACAAAGAAAAACATCATTGTTAAAACCATAAGAATGAGAGGCCACATGTCACAGAGATAAAGGTACACTTTTATGCTATAAAACTAAGGCTTTGGTAGC
>NW_015523736.1:0-1242 GCF_001515645.1 Sinocyclocheilus grahami
CAAAATATCGTCTAATTATCGTTATCGATAAAATCCCAGAAAATTTTAATTTTTTGTCAATATCGCACACCCCTATGTGACACTGGCACAGTTAATGCTTGGACACAACAGTTCCTACTATTGCCAATACAGTTACTTCATTACTAAGATTATCATATTTGGTTACATTATTGATGAAGATGATTAGATAAACAGAAATTAAAAATAGATTAAAAGTGCAATGCAATACAAACAACAAAAAAACTACTTGTCAAAAAATTGTTAAACATTTTTTGTTTAATGTGTATATATACATATATAAATCGTTTAAAATATGTTTCTAAAAGTGTGTATTCTTTCAAAGTATTAATTATTTTATTATAAACAGTAAATGGTCCCGTCTTTAACAGCTATAGGATAAACAGATTTAACGTAGTACACCAGTTAGTACGTTCCTCTGTTCCACGATACTGTACATAAAACATTATCGCGTATTCAACAGGTTCCAGGCTGCTACACGCGACATGTCGTTTTTTATCACATTTCCGAGCGCAGCTCCCAGAGCTGTTACATGATCTCCTGTGGGTCGCCCAAAACTTTCCTCTCGCTTTCACTATGCTGCCGTTACTAATACATTAAACCTTTTTTTCACAAAATGCAACTTTTCAAGTGTTTCTTGTCAATCCTTACCTTACTTTTCTTCAAACATTACACGAGCATTTTGACGCGGTTCCTCTCCATCGCCTTGGCTGCGCTTCACCTTCGTAGTAAAGTCCGAGGATCGAGCTGCGCCTTCCCCTCCGCGGCACCCATTGGAGAAGAGCTCTGTCAGCACTCACGCGCCCGCGCCAGCGTTTCCTGACACAGAACAATCCCGGGCGCTGTTTCCAATGCCATACTACCATTCCTTACGCACTGCTTTTCAAGTATGCACTATGTCTTCTGCACGGTATTTTCTGTATTGTCTGGAATCCCCTGATGGTGCCTGAAAAATAAGTAACGTTTTTCCCCCTCCTCCAAAAACTGTTACCACTTGGCCAAACGTTGGTGCATCCACCACAAATCAAATACGATCAAATAAAATATTAAATAAAGTCAAATGAAATGAAATAATAAAATACAATGAAATAAAATAAAATGACCGAAATAAAACTTATTTCCACATCTGGCAGGTTATTTTATACATTGTGATCCAGTATTAATTATATGATTTTCATAGCAGTAGCATTGTAGTAATATCTGGCTTTTGAAAAAAAAAAAAAA
>NW_015523737.1:0-1242 GCF_001515645.1 Sinocyclocheilus grahami
AAATAAAGTAATCAGAACAGTAACGTGATTACTTTTAAAAGGAGTGATCAGTAATTTGATTACATTTTCAGAATAACTTGCCCAACACTGCTAGCAACCAACCTAGAACATCATAGCACCAACCTAGAACACACTACTAACTACTTTAGAAATCAACCAGACATAATAAAATTACAGCACCTGCTTTCCACATTATAAGCACTGGTTTATTTCTTCAGAACTTTTGAATTTTCCAAATTAGACTAATTGCTTGTTTTCACTCTGCCACCAGCGATTTAACACATTTCACTTTACTCAAATAGTTTCAGAAGAAATATGGAGTAAATGTTTTTTTTTTAAAATACAGCATACATCCTGCAGTTAAAGGGATAGTTTGAACAAAAATAAAAATCCTGTCATCATTTACTTGCCCTCATTTTAGACCTTTATGACTTACGTTGTTGAAGAATGTTGCAGTCCAAAAAACATCAGACTCCACTGACTTTCATTGTATGGACAAAAGTCACCACTGAGCAATTTTTAAAAGCATTTTCTTTTGTGTTAAAACACCTCCAACTACTTTCATTTTCATTCATGCATCTTTCGAGAATGCCCAGGACATTTTTGTCAGAGCCACTTTAGCTGTGTGCTGTGTGCTGGCAAAGTCAGTATTGTCTTTACAGCCACTGTGCCTGAAGCCAAACCCCTACGCCTGATTTCTGAGTTAAAGTACTTCGTGCAGTGAAACCTCCCACTGCATTCAACTCAACCTCGAGCTAAAGTAGTTCAGAAGCAATTTAGATTCTTAGGAAATCTTTTTGGCTGTGAAATGCGAGGGTGCATGGGAGAAAAGCCCCCAGACCCTTTTGAAGTGGAGGCGGTCACCATTGCTGTGAACTTTGGTGCATCAGCATGGGTCTCACTGCATGACACATTCACTGCGCTCACCTTTCATGTCTGTATGTGCGCCTGCAGTGATTAGAGCCGCTGAGTAGTTAAAATGCTTTCAGCACTGACAGCAAGGTCAGAGTGAAAGAGAGACATACAATGTATGCAAGGTACTGCAAGACAATAGAGAACAAAAACAATGGTATGTTTATTAAAATACAGAATTAGAATATTAGAATTTATTAGAATATTTTGAAACCAGTATGTTCAACTTAAACATCAAATGTTCATCTTAAAAACAATACACTGACGTAGGAAACAAAAGTGCAGAAAGGGGACCTATTATGCAAAATTCACTTTTGCATGGTGTTTGGA
>NW_015523738.1:0-1241 GCF_001515645.1 Sinocyclocheilus grahami
TGGAATGACTAGTCTCTTTGAAGACAAAAAGAAATACAAAATAATACAAAATAATTAGTAGTAAGTGAATAGCAACAATACTGAATATAAATAATGCTGGAATAAATAAATGATATAAATGAAAATATGAAATATTACCATTTACCACTAACTGTGTTTTGTCGTGAAACATCATGTGGTTTGTCAAAAAACTTCCACAGTAAAAAATCCCAGAGTCAGAGACATCCACATTTACAATCTTCAAGGAAGAAAATGTTTTGTTCACTGACATCTCTACATGATTCTTCTTAAAGCCATTAAAATATATGGAGTCCACTGGGTTTACACTCGTATATTGAGTAGCAATGCAAAGTGGCAGAGAATCATTTGTCTGCTTGAACCAGGATATGTAACTGGGCTCTTTCAAGATGTTTGAACACAAAAGAGTGACAGTAGTTCCACTGATCACAGTTTTCACGAAAGTTAAAGATGCTTGTTTTAC
The DNA here is from genome assembly GCF_001515645.1 of Sinocyclocheilus grahami. Classification (NCBI taxonomy): domain Eukaryota; kingdom Metazoa; phylum Chordata; class Actinopteri; order Cypriniformes; family Cyprinidae; genus Sinocyclocheilus; species Sinocyclocheilus grahami. Next base: position 482 of record NW_015523738.1, read on the forward strand.
AAAGATGACACCTGAAAATAATAAATAATGTTATAAGAAAAAAGTTAAAGACATTGAATCAGATAAAAAAATAAGCTGCATTTTGCATTTACATTGCATCTAAACAATGTGTTGCACTATGTCTGAAATAACTGTATAGCACAATGAGCCAAAGTCATTTCTATTATATATTTTACTGTATATTTCATATCTTCTGTGGAACTCAAAAGAACATATTATGAAGACCGTTGGTGAATATTTTAACAGAAAAACAAAATAATCAAATAAAAGAACATATTATGATGACCGTTGGTGAAAAATTGCACAGAGAAACAAAATAATCTTTGAAAAATTGTACAGAAAAACCAAATAAAAGAATCACTGAAGCATTTCTTAATAACTTTCAGTTCCACAAAGAAAAAAATAAGGTAACAAAGATTTGAAACAACATAAGGTTGAGTAAATGATGACAGAATTAATTTTTGATGGAACTATCCCATTAAAACTGAAGGAATTAAATGAATATACCTAATCATAAGCTAAAAATATTAAGATAAAAATTAAATGGCAATGCAATGGCAAATGATTAATTTAAACAGATTTTATAGAACATTAACTTTATTATATCATGTACAGTATACGTATATAGTAGCTATACATATTACTCTATATTTATTCAATTCATGGCAAACATTGTCATTCTGTCATTGTCCCACATTCTTTAGCAAACATCACAAAAGTTTATTTACCTATTAAAAAGATCAGAGGATGTGTTGCAGAC
>NW_015523739.1:0-1241 GCF_001515645.1 Sinocyclocheilus grahami
ATTAGAATGATTTCTGAAGGATCATGTGACACTGAGGACTGGAGTCATGGCTGCTGAAAATTCAGCTTTGCCATCAAAGGAATATAATGTAAACAAAAACAAATAAAAATTGAAGACCTGTATTGTAAAAAATATTAAAATAGGAAGTGTATATTATGCAGATTTTAATTGAATAAATCTTGCTGTCTGGACAGGATGATTTCCATGTATTTTATGTATTTTTGTATGATTTTCAGTATTTTTGCTTTACATTAATGAGAATTTGAAGGGGAATGTGTGCTTAATTTTCATGACAATAATTCCATAATGAAAATATATATATTCATGTTGCTAAAATATGCTTCAGTTGCTTTATTCGAAAAAACTTTTTTATTTTGCTTCTGGGGTGAAATATGACTCATATTCACAAGCATCCTTGCAGTTGTGTACATTTTTGTTCTTTTGCCTCTTGCTTCTACTGCCCAATTCACATTTTTGAGAAAGCTATCCGTAAGTATGAGCATTTGAGCATAAATGTCAGTATTTATGTGATCTCACGTGATAAAAGATGCACACGAATAACTGCAAGTGGCATTTGTTCAATGATGATCCTTATTCAGATCATAATCCTTAATAATCCACTGGAATCATGCTAAAAGCACAATACATTTGAGTAATGGACACTAGTATAGCCTAGTTTTCTAAAACGAAACCGTGACTTTTCAACAGCGTTATGAGATTGATGGTTGTTTGATCTGGGTTTATTGCGCAATATCACTGCTCCTTGAGTAAATCTCGCATGATGTGTATGTTCGCTCTGCTATTGTGCTGTTATCAGTTTATTTACTCGTTCTCTCCATAACCCCGGCCCGAACAAACAAGTCAGGCGTGGTGTAAGAGCTCGGTGATTGGCAGGCCGGTTTTAAATGATTGGTTTTTGACTAAAAAGTGGATCAGTTGGCTAATCCTACCAGTGTTTTCCAAATGTAGGTCATGCTCAAAGAGCAATTTTTCCTCTCTCTCTATTGGTGACCTAATCAACTGCTCTTATTTGATATGCCTCCAAAGGTAGTGAAGGCCTATTACCAGAATAATTGCTGTGGTGCTGAAACCCCTCCAGGTGTTTTGGTATAACTGAGCTATGACTCAACATGTACGTTGTCTCTTGTTATTTTAGAACACAAACCCTCTTGTCAAGAAAGATTACCAAAAAGCCTTTTGGATGAAAAAATAAACACTCTTTAAACACCTCCCTGTTAGGA
>NW_015523740.1:0-1241 GCF_001515645.1 Sinocyclocheilus grahami
GTGGTGAAACTTTATATCAGCTGAAGAGTTCATTCCTTACTGTCTGCCAGCTATTCTCAACTTCTCCACTCTCCGAATGAAGTCACCATGAAGAAAAGCTCCTCTACTCCCAAATAACTACTACTGCTTTACTATAGAAGGACACAAAACATTGAGGAAATAAACTCAAGCAATAAGAGAAAGAAGCATACCCTTGATGGATCCTTCAAAGTGCCTGTGTGGAAAGACAAACTAGGGTTAGATGTACTGAAGCACAGCATGTGACACTGCATTGTTGCTTGTTACATACAAATACACATCAGCAAACTTCAAAGTGACACACGGCTCACATAAACTTATATGGACCGCATTTTTCAACCGTATCTGATCCAGTCAACCCAAATAACCAGAAAGAAAACATAATGCCAGTAACCGGCAGAATGACAATTTATTTGACCAGTTATTCAAAGTAACTTCTGTTTTATGAACATGTTTGATCAGCAGATTGAACAGCCATCACTGATTCTGCAAGACTAAAGAAGAGACTGCATCTTTAAATCTTGTGCTGTATGTCTACTAAACATTTCCTTTGTTAAGTTTTAGGAGTACACTTGTATATACTGTACTGTACATGAGCTCATAACGCAGCAATGAACAAAAAGCCACAAAAATAACGAGTTCACAGAGTCCCCAAGGAACTGATAAAAAAAAATGTATAAGCTTTTGAACTTTGATCACACATATTCAATACAACTCATCAACCAACACAGGGAACGCTCATATTTCAACACTTGGTTTTAACACTGATGCCTTGGATGTTTGGATTGATAAAGCGGTAAATCATTGAATTCCACATGTTTTAAAATATCAACATTAATGCAAAGAATTACAACAAAACTAATCGACTTCTGTCTGGAAGATACAACATGATATCCTAATTCTGTGAATCACTGAAAAGACCAGAGTAACACTTTGGATGCTGGTCTTCGATATGTGATGCTGGTGTCTCCACTCCACCAACTTAACCAGCCAAACTCCAGCTAGTTAAGAAAGCTGGTCTAACTGGTTTTTATCAGAAAGATGATACTGCTGACTCTTATACGGTAAGCTTAGTTATGGAAATCCATAAACATCTGAACAGGGTGTGAACTCTCAGTAAAAAAAAAAAAAAAAGGTACAAAAATGTGTACCTTTAGGAGTACAACAGCTTGTCACTGGGCAGGGTTGCCAGGTTTTCACAACAAAACCCGCCCAATTGCTAC
>NW_015523741.1:0-1241 GCF_001515645.1 Sinocyclocheilus grahami
CATGTCACTTCACTTTTCACTTTTAACAGTTTACTTCCAGTCGCCATTGCCGTTCTGTCAGTCGATTTTTTAGATTGTTGTACTCATGTCTTGCATCCTTTGCATCGTCTTGCTCATGACACCATGGTTCACATTAAAAGAACTTAAAAAAACACAGCTCTATATATTGTGATTTTATTCCACTGCCATGCATCTGGCATTTTTAAACACAAAAATGTGTTTTGTGTCAATGGTCCCTAACAGCATTGGGACTTTACCGTTTAATCACTTCGCTTGGTAGTGTTTACATGTTTTACTGGAATTATTGGTGGGGATTTTTAGTGACTCTTTAGGTTACATAGTTCCACCAGTAACTGGCAACAAGAGACTGTCTTTATTGGTGAATCATTCATTAACTCATTCATCTGTAAGTGTTATTTTAAATGAGTCGTTTAATTATTTACTCAACTTATTTTGTTCAGAAACACTGAATCATTCAGGAACAAAACACGAAGCTTGAGATTGAGATTGAAACGGGCACTGTGGGACTCAATTTAAACCTCATATCGATTGTAGTGAAAGCAGGCTTCTTAAAATTATAAAATAATTTAAACTCAATATAATATTTCTTTCCCACATATTTTTATTTACTTGTTCCTGTCAGGGTTTATTTTAATGTAATGACAAAAGGGATTTCATGACTGTTAGAAATACAATATATACAACAGATCTTGAGATGATGCTTGTAAGCATCAGAATGGATGGCCTCCTTTCTCTCTGATGAAAACCAGCAGGTCAGCTTTATTTTACCCAGTCCTATCAAAGTAGGTGTAAGGGCTGTCAGATGGAGGCAGGTTGTGACCTTTCTGCTCTTATTTATAAAGCCCAGCTGAGCCCTCTTGGTGAGAAGCTCCGCTTAAGTCAAGCAGTGAGGAGAAAGGAAAGACAGAGGTCAAAGGTTAGGAAAACCCAGCCACACACTCAGTTTTCTCCTGCTCATTCCTGTGCTCTCGCTGTCATAGATGGCTCTGCGTTTCTCACTAGGGTTACCAGACTCATCATCTAAATCTCAAATTGGATTTGGAGGAAAAAACTGATGAGACAGATTTGACATTTTTGACAAGGAGAAATAAATCATTTGACAAGCTATAGGCTACAATAATGGCCAAACTGTAAGGTGGGTATATTTTGATATTCTTAATATTAAATCTTTAATATCTAGGCTATGATGACTATCAGAGAATGAACGAATAACTAACTAA
>NW_015523742.1:0-1241 GCF_001515645.1 Sinocyclocheilus grahami
AAAAGTTAAGGGTTGTTGGAATTCAATACATGATGTTTAAGTCATCGCTGCTTCATCAGACAGCACTGAAGTCACGTTTAACTTTGTGGACTTGATCAAATAAACGCATTTACATCATTATACATTGAATAGGTGTGGTCTTAAAGTACGGACCGTGCTCTGCTTTAATCATCGCTTTGAAGCCGCCGCGGTGACGTCATCGCGCCCCACCGTCTGTGAGCCTCGCGGTGTCTTTGAAGCGGTTCCCGCCGCGCGCGCTCTGAAGCTAAGACTATACTTTCAGGGATCATTTCTATAGTGTTTGACTTGGAAATGTGTTTCGGAAGTGTTGCGTCTCTCAAGCCACGATGATGAGTGATAGTGCACTCCTCTGAGCGTGAATCTGGCGGTAATCTGTGATTTAATCACGGGTTATTATCATTGATGAACGTTCATTGACTCTAGATGAGTCTTTGAGGGGGAGTGCATGGTCCGAGTGGTTTTTTAACTTGTAAACTACAGTTTAAATGTTTAATTAATATCATTTTTAAAATAAATACACATTTCTTTAAATATTCTGTTCAAAATTGCATACTGAAAATGCTATATTATTTGCTGAGCTACCTTTAAACACCATTATGTAATACATAAATATCATTTCAGAAGCCCTTCTGTTCCCCCTTAGCAGTGTAAGTTTGGGGTAAGAAATGGTGTCACTCATAAAACAATAAAGGCTGTCAAAACGATGTAAAAGCAACAATAACTCAGCCCAAACGTGTTACACGGTTTAGAGACAATTATAAATGCTTTCATGAAAGTCTAACAAATCTATCAAATGCTACCTAAAATAATTAAATGCCATTAAACATGAATGGTTCTGTGTTTAAGGTTATTCATATGTAAGGCTTGTTTCAGTGTTATTAGGCAAGGATTGGCAACCTAGGTCGACCAGAAGAGATTAAATATCATTCTCCTTTTTAAATTATACACATTATGTATTAACATTGTTTAGTTAATTAAAAATGACACGAGACCAGTTAAAACCATGAGACACTCATTCATGGGTTCACCAGATCCATTATCCTCTTGCATTTTTAGATAAATCTGTTTGTCAACATATATTTAAGCACATTTGGATAAACTGTGCATTTATGTGTTTCAGTAAGAAACAAAACCGGTATGCACACAATCCTTTCCGGTGGCAAAACAATAGCTTTCATTGGCAATTAGCGCATGCATATTTTAGTTACACTTGCACTACA
>NW_015523743.1:0-1241 GCF_001515645.1 Sinocyclocheilus grahami
AACATGTATATCAAAAATAGCAGAGGACCTAGGACAGATCCTTTTACTCATTTAAAATAATAAATTATGATACATGAATGATAAACATAAAATAATTTTACTGGTGATAATTGAGATGACTCCCCATTTAAATGCACAAAAGGGTAGCGATCGGACAGGTAGGATCTAAACCATCTTAAAGCCTGCCCTTGAATACCTGTATAGTTTTGTAATCGATCTATGAGTATGTCTAACTAGCAATGAGATGCAGCTTTGGTCTGACGCAAGAAGCAAGTCATTTGTAATTTTATCAAGTGCAGTTTCTGTGCTATGGTGGGGCCTGAAACCTGACTGAAATTCTTCATAGAGATCATTTTTTTGCAGGAAGGAGCACAATTGAGCAGACACGACTTTTTCAAAAATGTTAGACATAAAAGGAATATTTGAGATGGGTCTATAATTTGCCAGTTCACTAGGATCTAGTTGTGGTTTCTTAATAAGAGGCTTAATAACCGCCAGCTTGAATGGTTTTGGGACGTGACCTAAAGACAACGACGAGTTAATAATATTGAGAAGCGGTTCTTCTGCTACAGGTAACAACTCTTTCAGTAATTTAGTGGGTACAGGATCTAACAGGCATGTTGTTGGTTTAGATGCAGTGATAAGTTTATTTAGCTCTTCCTGTCCTATAGCTGTAAAGCACTGCAGTTTATCTTTTGGTGCGATGAATGAAGCTAAAGTATTATACGCTGTAGAATCTACATTTGTTATTGTATTTCTGATATTATCTATTTTATCAGTGAAGAAATTCATAAAGTCATTACTATTAAACTGTGCGGGAATATTTAGATCGGGTGGCGTCTGGTTATTTGTTAATCTAGCCACTGTGCTAAATAAAAACCTAGGATTGTTTTGGTTATTTTCTATGAGTTTGTGAATATGCTCGGCCCTGGCAGCTTTTAGAGCCTGTCTATAGCTGGACATACTGTTTTTCCACGCAATTCTAAAAACTTCCAAGTTAGTTTTTCTCCATTTGCGCTCAAGACTACGAGTTTTTTTCTTGAGAGAATGGGTATTACTGTTGTACCATGGCGCAGTACGTTTTTCTCTAACCTTTTTCAATTTGATGGGGGCAACAGCTTCTAATGTATTAGAGAAGATAGTGCCCATGTTGCTAGTTATTTCGTCTACAACAGCTTCTAATGTATTAGGCCCATTAGTGCTCATGTTGCTAGTCATTTCGTCTAGTTCATGTGTACTTA
>NW_015523744.1:0-1240 GCF_001515645.1 Sinocyclocheilus grahami
AAAAGTAATATAATTTGGTAAAAATGTTGCCACAGGCAAGTTTTTTTTACATTTAATTTAGTTGTCTCTGTAAATATATACATGGATTTATTATTTTTGAGATGTGATACACAGGGGTTTTAAAATTGTACAAAAGACTAGGTTAAATTGCTCTGCCCTTTTCAAGTAAATACTTCATAATTTATTAAAATTGCATTGACTGTCAGTATGGCTTTTAGAGTTCCAGTCCATTTTGATGATGAAATTATTTGTTTATTTTTGCCGGATACCAGTTTTGATTTTCATTACCACATTAAATGATCTGTCACTTGAATGGAGTATTAATGATTTGTAAGACGTGCTTCTCATACAATGACCTAAACTCCAGTCTTATCTCTTCCCAGCACTCTGTAGATGCAGTGAACGCTGGTGTCAGTCCTATTGGAGACACGTCATACAACTCCAGTCACTGGGACTTAGGGAGCTCCTTTTTCTTCGCTGGAACTGTGATAACAACAATAGGTAGCACCTAAGCATCCCTGGATATTATGCATATATTTCAAACTGCTACCATAAGGAGGAAGACTCCACACCTCATTAATATGTATAGCTCAAGCTAAGTACAAGGAATTTGCTTATGTCATACATTTATAGTTTCGCTTTTTTTTTCTTCAGCCACATTTAAATGTCATGTGTGAAACTGTGCCTGCTTCAGCTGTCAATCCAAATGAAATTACTGATGCTTTCAGAATGATTCATTGATTTTTAGATACATTTTATAATCTCAGTATGAAAAGGGGGGTGAAAAATCAAAGCTAAAAATAATGCATATATAAAACACCACAATGCATGTGCATTTTCAGAAATACGTAGTCAGGAATGGAAAGAGAGGCTATAGAAGCTTGTTTCCACCAAAGAATGAAAAAATAAAATAAAAAAAGGTATTTGTGACTTTTTATACTACAGTTTTTGTGAGATAATTTAAACTTTTTTCCTCAAAAATTTCAGAATTGCAAGTTATAAACTCTGAATTGCGTGATTCTGAGAGAAAAAAAGTTAAAATTACTAAATGATTACTAAATAACAATTGTGAGATATAAATGCTATATAAGCAAAGTTGCAATTCACTTTTTTTCTTTCCCTGGCAGAAACACAAAACTAAATCCTGACTTAGAAACCCGCAATTCTGAGAAGATCTCACAACTTGGATTTACCACAAGTTATAAACTCGCAAAAAGACTCAAATTGCAAATTTATATCT
>NW_015523745.1:0-353 GCF_001515645.1 Sinocyclocheilus grahami
GCCTACATCAAACTGTAAATTGAATGAGAATATGAAAGCAGTGAAAGCAAAACATCTCAGGTTACTTATGTAACCATGGTTCCATGAGTAGGGAACGAGACACTGCGTCCTCTAGGGGTCACTATGGGGAACGCCTCGTCGTGACCCGTGTCTGAAGCATACATTGAAAACACCAACTCGTTGGCCGGCGACAGCCATGACGTCACTACAGGTGCGACAATAATATAAATAGGCGCCAGGAGCTACACATCATTCACTTCTTCATCTGAAGCTTGCGTCCGCAGCATGGCAAGAAACCTAGAGGGCGCAGTGTCTCGTTCCCTACTCAGGGAACCATGGTTACATAAGTAACC
>NW_015523745.1:404-1240 GCF_001515645.1 Sinocyclocheilus grahami
AACCTGAGACGTTCCCTTTCATGGGAACTTCGAACTGCGTCCTCTAGGGGTCGCTATGGGGAACGGTATACCCACGCCACCATGCTGAGGGGAGTGCAAGCCAGAACCATGGTGAGCACTAAGTACCAACTCTACCATATTGCTATGGGAGTCACCCCTGGGATGTTAGACGGCTGTCAGTGACGTGATTCCCTACGGCCAAAGGCCTAGGCTACATACCCCAAAATACTTACCTGTTAGGGCCAGACTCCTGGGCCCGGGGTAGAGCTCAAGGCTTGGAATCAGAAATAGATTCCTTTAAGGAAATACGACCAAGAGCCTAGAATCATACTAGTCTTGGCCTGTCACACAGGGGCTACCACACATTTCTCTTTGTATGTGCTGAAGGAACGGTCTCAACAGACCCTTAGTAGCAACACCCTGTTAAGTAGATATCCAGAGGATACATAGGAGGAGTGGTGCCCAAGGCGGAACTGGGGTTTTAAACCACTCAAAAAGAGCACGAAGTTTTTGCGCGTAGCTCTTACCATACAGGATTTTAGAAAAGTGGTCAAAGCATAACTTGCAGACTTACCACTTATGTGGATTTTAGAAAAGTGGGCAAAGCATAACGTGCACACTTACCAGCTATGTGGATTTTAGAAAAGTGGGCAAAGCATAACGTGCACACACTTGAAACCGTTCTCGTGGCACCCTGAAAGAGCAGCCCATAGATAGAAATAGCATATCCCCAAATGCTATGTCTAAGGCTATAATACTGGAGTGGCTAGCAGTAAATCTGTAGTTGAGGAAGCAACATCCAGCTCTCAACGAGAGGGAGCTCAACCTACAGCATG
>NW_015523746.1:0-1240 GCF_001515645.1 Sinocyclocheilus grahami
GGATTTGGTGGGAACCGATGACCTGATTGGGGAGACAAAGATTGATTTGGAGAACCGTTTCTACAGCAAACACAGGCCAACCTGTGGTCTAAGCGCCAGCTACGCAATGTGTGTAATACTCACTTCTTTCAAACACATTACAAAATATCTCACATTGCAGTCATTTTTATTAGGCTAACTTTTATTAGGTAGTGTTATTTTAGTATTTCAAGTTAAAGCCTTGCCTTGGCAACTAACTGAACAAGCTGTTTCTTTTTTTCTTTTTTCAGGTTAATGTTTATTTAAGAAATTAAATGTTTTATGGTTTTAGTTTTAGTTATAAAATATAAAAATCTTTTAAAAATGTTTTTAAATTAAATTCAACATTTCTCATTTTTATTTAGTCCTAAAACATCCTAAAATAACTAAAACTGAAATATAAATTAATAAAATAGACATAAAAAAAACTGAATAAAATGGCAAAACACACAAAAAGCTAAAACAAAAAATTAATAAAAAACTAAAATTCATTGATACCAAAATAACACTGTAATAAATCTTATAAACGTAAGTATTTTTACAAATGGAAAAAATGTCATGATCTGGGCTAACTAGAAGTAACATTTTCAAAAAAGCATCTTTCAAAGAAATGTTTACATTCTAAATGTACTTACTGTCACATTTAATCAATGCAGTATGTCCTTGCTAAATAAAAGTACTCATTTATTTTAACATTCTTTCTTAAATTTTTTGTAGTCCATATTTTTGCATAAACGGTCATAAACAACCATTTAAACGTTTGAAGCAGCACAGCTGTTTATAACATTGATAATATGTAATAAAATGTTTCTTGAGCTGCAAATCAGCATATTAGAAAGACTTCTAAAGAATCATGTGCCTAAAATGACACTAATAATTAGTATTTTTATAAACTGAAAAATGCTGGCATGATCTGAGGTAACTAGAAGTAGCAATATTGCTGTTACATGCTTCAAACAGGACTAGCGGGATAACATGTTTCTTACCGTTTTTCTTTAGCCACGGCTATAATGTGTGGAGGGACCCAATGAAGCCAACGCAGATCCTTGCCAAACTCTGCAAAGATGGAAAAATGGATCCACCCCAGTACGGCCCCGGGGGACGAGTGAAAGTGGTGAACAGAGTTTACACGGGCCCGACTGAAATTGAGGATGAAAATGGTATGCATTTTCAAAAAAGGCATTATTGCATTAATTGCATCAAATTTGCATTATGCATTCAC
>NW_015523747.1:0-1240 GCF_001515645.1 Sinocyclocheilus grahami
TTTTTTTTTTTACTCTTTATATCCTGTTTAGTTGCAAAGGTGTTAAAGGCTTGTACCTCCGCAACACTGTGTGCATGCAGCAATCCTGCTCTCTTCCTATGAAGCGCACTGGCTCATTTTCCTGCGTGCAGCGAATCACAGTGAACCTCAGCCTCCCACTGCTCTGCTGTGGAGCCTGTGGTGAGCAGCAGGTCTGTCTGTGGGTGGATGAGCGGCGTCTCCTTCCCTCCGCTCGCTCCTCTACGCCCACGCAAGCACTCATCTCTCCGGGACAAAGTGCTGTGATTCAGGCTCTGTAGTCGGGTCATGTTCGGTGTGTTTTACCGGAGCTGGGTTCTCAGAATATCTGTCCGCTAATGTGCACGTCCAATGTATGATTCAACACAAGCCTGTGCTACACGATGTCTCTGTTTTGACCGCTGGGAATGGTTTCTTTGAGCGAGCAGATTCCCAGATTACTAAAGTGGCTCCAGACAGGTTGATGGGAATTATAACCTGGCGTCTTTCTAACCCTTCAATCATTCATGGGTTTTAAAGCCGCGCACGTAGCCTCAGCGTTCCCCCGCGACGCAGGGTCTTAATCACAAATGCGCTCGCTAGCTTTACAGATGAGCCTCGCGCACGACATGTGGATTTCCTTACGCAGTTAAAGATTTCCAGTCAGTCTTTAATCCACAGATGACAAACTCTATCCCTCGACTCAAAAAACACTGCGGCTGTAAATGCAGCGGAGAGAAAATCTACACACCACAATGTTGGCGTTGGTACTATATCAGATAATACATCGATACATTTGGCAACTACTAAACAGCCTAAGAAAAGTGAACAAGTTTTAACATCATGGCAAAGGCAAAGCAACCGACAAAAAAAGCATCACAGAATCAATAAACTAAAAAAAGAGCAAAATGACTATGTTGACAAATAACAAAATTGAATGATAAAAGTTGTTTAGAAGCGGTTTAGTTTCCATTTGATGCTGGCAAATGACACTAGTGATACTGACTTTAATTTTGTATATTTTTGTCATACAAATTACTGTTTTGTAGGTCTGTTGGAATAAAAATGATTAAACTATTATATATGAATCCTATAATAATAATAAACTAATATTCGGATGGATGGACGGACGGATGGATGGTAAAGGTTATTTAGAAACGATTTGTTTCATTGATGATGATGGATGAAACTAGTGATCCAGACTTTTTAATTACAAACTGGACAAAATCAAAAAATTATTCAA